>NW_007730397.1:49083-85400 GCF_000696425.1 Galeopterus variegatus
AAACACGGAAAAAAAAAAAAAAAAAAAAAAAAAAAAAAAAAAGAATGCTGTGACAGAAGTATTGTTATCATCTTGCAGATAAATAAGTTGTGGTTTGATACAATGAAGAGAGTCATTAAGGTTATATACTTCCTTCCCTCTTGTTGCTGAGGAGTATTTCATCCTATGAATATACCCCTATTTGTTTATCTGTTCTACAGTTGTTGGACATTTGGGCTATGTTTGTGTGGACATATGTCTTCATTTATCTCAAAAAAAAAAAAAAAAACAACACGGGAATGGGATTGCTGGGTCATATGGCAACTGTATGTTTAACTTTATAAGATACTGTCATACAATGTTTTCCAAAGTGGCTGTACCATTTTTCATTACCACCAGCAATGAATGAGAGTCTTGTTGCCCTACATCCTTATTAACACTTAGTGTTGTCAGTCTTTTCACTTTAGCCACTTAAGTCCTAGCCATAGCAGTTAGGCAAGAGAAAGAAATAAAAGACATCCAAATGGGTGAGGAGGAAGTCAAATTGTCCCTGATTGCAGACATAGTCTTATATGTAGAAAAATTTAATACTCCACCATTTTAGCCATTTTAGTGGGTGTGTGATACTGTCTTATTATGATTTTAATTTGCATTTTCCTGATGATTAATGACGTACAACATCTTTTCATGTACTTATTGGCCATTTGTATATTTTCTTTTGTGAAGTGTCTGTTCAAATATTTTGTCCATTTTTATCGGATATTTGTCTTTATAATTGAGTTGTAATAATTCTTTATATCTTTATTCATGTCCTTTGTCAGATACATGTTTTCCAAATAATTTTTACCTTGTCTGTGGCTTGCCTTTTCATTTTATCCATGACTTTTGAATAATAAGTGTCTTTTATTTTGATGAAGCACATTTTATTAATTTTTTTTTTTTTTTTGTCTTTTTCGTGACCAGTAAGGGGATCACAACCCTTGGTGTGGTGTCGCCCACACTGTGCTCAGCCAGTGAGCGCACTGGCCAGTCCTATATAGGATCCGAACCCGCGGTGGCAGCGTCGCTGCGCTCCCAGCGCCGCACTCTCCTGAGTGCACCATGGGCTTGGCCCACATTTTATTAATTTTTTAATAGTTTGAAATTTTTGTGTTCTGTTTAAGAAATTTTTGCCCATCCTAGCATCACAAGTATTTTCTCCTGTTTTCTTCTAGAAGTTTAATTGTTTTATGTCTTATGTTTGGGTCTATAATCCAGTTTTAGTTAATTCTGTTATATGGTACAGAGTAAGGGTAGAGGTTATTTTTACTTATTTATTTATTTTTATTTATTTATTTATTTTTAAAGATGACCAGTAAGGGGATCTTAACCTTTGACTTGGTGTTGTCAGCACCATGCTCTCCCAAGTGAGCCATGGGCCGGCCCTAGAGGTTATTTTTATTATTATTATTATTTTTCCATTTGCATATCCAGTTGTTGCAGCACCATTTAGTAGACTATCTTTTCCCCACCAAATTAGTCTAAAGTCAGTTGACCATAAAAGTGTGAATCTATTTCTGGACCCTGTTCTGTTCCATTGATGTGCATGTCTATCCTCATGGCAACACTACACTGTCTCGATTTTATAGGAGTTCTTGAATTAGGTAGTGTAAGTCCTTCAACTGTCCTACCTTTTAAAACTTGTTTTGGCTATTTCTAGATCTCTGCCTTTTGGAATAAATCTTAAAATCAGCTTGCCAATTTTTTAAAAATTGGATTTTGATTGGGATTTTATTGAACGTTTAGATAAATTTGGGAAAACTGCATCTTTAACAATATTGACTCTTATGAACATCATATATCTCTTCGATTATTAAGGTCTTCTTTAATTTCATGTTGCAATGCCTGAATTTTAGCATTTGCTTGTCAACTTCTGAAAAAAATAAAAAAGCTGATGAGACTTTGATAGAAATTGCATTGAATCTGTAGATCAATTTGGGGAGTGTTGCCATCTTACCAGTTTTAGGTCTTCTAATTCATGACCATGGGATGTCTTTGCATTTATTTAGGTCTTCGTTAATTTCTTTCAATGATATTTTGTAGTTATCAGTGTACAAGTCTTGCACTTCTTTAGTTAAATTTCTTCCAAAGTGTTTTATTCTTTTTGATGCTGTTGTAAATGGGATTGCTTTCTTAATTTCATGTTCAGGTTGTTCATTTCTAGTGTATAGAAATACAACTGATTTTTGTATATTGTAATATAACTTTAAAAAAAATGTTTTTGTTGATGGTGATCCAAACAAGGTCCATATCACACATAGCATTTGTTGCCGTGTCTCTTTAGTCTCTTTTAACCTAGAGCAGTCCTCCTACCTTTGTATTCATTTATTTATGTCTTGAATGGCGTTGATGTTTTTGAAGATTCCAGGCCAGTCATCACATAGAACATCCTGCATAATCTGGATTTGTCTAATTGCTTCCTATCGGAGGTACATAATGACATTTTCTAATTACTGGTAAAATCTGGGAGTCTTGTTAAGCTCCATGGCCAAATATTTCAACATGTTGGATAACCTCTTTCCCTTGTTACCAATTTTTCAATCCTTCCAATTCCTTTATCTGAGCAGCAGGGGTTTGGAGGGGCCAAATGGGCTGGTCCATCCCTTGAAGATTCCCCCATAGTCAGGTGGGCATCGTGCCCACTCCCCCAGGCTCTTCTTCCTCCTGCTGCCCATGGGTGAGGCCAGAGCAATATTTCATCCTTTGCTTCTCACAGTTCTGGGGTGGAGAGTGTGGGTTCAAAGTCTGGGAAATGGTTTCAGAATCTTAGATCCCTCCTATGAAGTCGTATCATGTGAAACAGAAGGAGCCATGAAGGGACAGGCTTTGAGGACAAGCAGAGCCCCCAAGGGATCAGACCCTCCATCAGGATGGGTGCCAGTAGGACCTGTTTTCCCGTATCTCTTCCCTCTTAGAAGAGAGAGTGCAGAATGGTATTGGTTTCCTCCTCTACTGCAGGGTTCTGCTGATTTCACACCTCTCTTTCTAAAAACAAGCATGAAGAAGTTTCATGGACATTTTCTTTTCTTTTTTTTTTTTTTGGCTGCTGGCCCATAAGGGGATCTGAACCTGTGACCTAGGTGTCATCTTCTATTTTTTACATTTTCTAAATTACAAAAGTAATAAGACCTTGTTAAAGAAAATTTGAAGAATCCAGAAGCATATAAAATAAGAAATGAACATCTCTTCCCAATCTGGCACCTCTCCCTGGGAGTAACTATGTCCAATTTGGTGAGTTTCCATCTGTAGCCTTTAAAATGTATTTTCATTTATACATATGCCTAGCACAGCATCCTGGCACACAGTAGGTACACAATAAGTACTTGTTGGATGAAAAACTGAACTGAGAATAATTTTGTTTTGTTTGTTTTACAATAATAAAATCGTGTTCTATCCAATAAACTGGAACTTGCTTTTTTTTTTTTAATTTCAAAGATAAGTCTTGGAGATTTTTCTATGACAATACATACTGGGTGGTTTTTTTCCTGACACCAACCAATTTTCCAATTCTTCAACACCAACTGGGTGTCCAACAATTCAGTTCAGTTCTGACACTAACTTCTCACAGTTAGCTCAGATCCCACAGGTTAAAGGCTCATTCCCACAAGACTGACAGCTGCAAACGGTGTGCCCAGGCTACCCACGGTTCTGCTCTGCAGACTACAAATTCCGGGTTCCCTTCCCTCTTCCGCCCGGTTTTATAATTCACTAGAATGACTCACAGAACTCAGAAAAACACTATACTTACAGTTTATTACAAAGAATACAAATGAACAGCCAGATGAGGAAATACCTAGGTGAGGTTCTGAAGGGTCCCAAGCACAGCAGCTCTGTCCCCTTGAAGTCGGGCGTGCTACCCACCTGACATGTGGATGTATTCAGCAACTTGGAAGCTCTCTGAACTCTCTGGTCTAGGGGTTTTTATGGAGGTTTCATTATGTAGGCATGACTGATTAAATCATTGGCCATTGGTGATTGTACTCAATCTCCAGCCCTCTCTCCTTTCTGGAAGTGTAGCTGTAGAGAGATGGGGGTGGGGGCCCTGAAAGTTCTAACCCTCTAATGTGGTTGGTTTTTCTGGCTACCAGCCCCCATCCTGAAGCTAAGTAGCCCCGTCCCCCCACTATGAGTCATCTCATTATCATACAATAGACAGTAAATTCTAAGGGTTTTAGCAATTCTGTGGCAGGAACTGAGGACGAAAACCAAATATTTATTTTTTATTATACCACAGGTGTAGATCTTCCTCATTCTTTCTACTAGCTTCATGGCATTCCATTGTATACACGTACCATGATCTATTTAAATATCCCCTTTTGACAGACATTGCTGGTGTTTGCTATCCCTGCTACTATTAACAAGGATTTCTTTAAATATCTGTCCTTGATAGACATTATCATTGTTTGCAGTTTCCCTGCTATTACTTACAAGGATTTATTTATTTATTTTTATTTTAACTTCTCAATATACATTGTAGTTGATTTTCATGTCCCTTTGCCCGTCCCTCTTTCCCCCTCCCTCTCTCCCCTCCCCCCCACTGCATCGTATCTGTTCACTTGTCTTAACAAGTTCAAAGAATTGTTGTGATTGTTGTGTCTTCTTTCCTACCCCCCCATTTGTATATTTATTTATTTATTTATTTATTTTTAGCTCCCACAAATAAGTGAGAACATGTGGTATTTCTCTTTCTGTGCCTGACTTGTTTCACTTAATTTGATTTTCTCTAAGTCCATACATGTTGTTGCAAATGGTAGTATTTCATTCTTTTTTATAGCAGAGTAGAATTCCATTGTGTAGATATGTCACATTTTCTGTATCCACTCATCTGATGATGGACATTTGAGCTGGTTCCAACTCTTAGCTATTGTAAATAGTGCTGCAATGAACATTGGAGTACAGGTATCCCTTTGACTTGATGATTTCCATTCCTCTGGGTATATTCCCAGCAGTGGGATAGTTGGGTCATATGGTAGTACTCCCATCAACAGTCTATGAGAGAGACCATTTCTCCAGATCCTTGCCCAAACTGGGTGTTTTCATCTTTAAAAATTTTTTGTGGTGGAAAATTTCATATAGGAAAGTAGGGGGAAGATTGTAAGGAGTCCCCATGTCCATCACCCAGCGTGAACTCTGGGGGAGTCTTGTTACCTCCTCTTCCCCACCTCCACTGGAATGTTCTGAACCAAGACATAAAACAACTCATCTGTACCTACTTCAGTATGCATTTCTAATAGAGGAATTATTTTATTTTATTATTTTTTCATAAGTTTATTTATTAATATATATTGTTTTTACATTCTAAGATGTTGCAGAGCAGTTGGTATGGGGAGAGGAGAAGGGGGAAGGAAATAGGGTGGGAGAAGGAGGCAGGAGGGGGGTATGGTTGGGGCCGTGGAACCCCCCTCATTCCTGCAGGGGACACAAGGTGGATGTAAAGGAATTTTTAAAAATAACCACAACCCCATGATGAAATCTCAATAAATAATAGTTCCTTAATATCATCAAATATCATTCTTCATATTTCTCAATTGTCTCATAATTTTTTAGCAGCTTGTTTGAATCAGGATTTGAAAAATTCCATAGATTACACTCTATAAGTCCCTTACATCTCTTTTTAATTTATATGTTCTCCTTCCATTCTGAATCTCTCTCCCTCTCCCTCCCCTCATTATTTATTTGCTGAAGAAATTAGATCATTTGCCCTGTGGAGTTTTCCACAGTTAGCATTTTGCGGATGGTATCATTTAACACAGCCCTCCTGCGAATCCAGAGTCTTGGTCAGATTTAATCTGGGAATGGGGTGACAGTATCTCACAGGTGGACTTGAATTCTTCTCTCAGAAGGCACGTCCTGTGATGTTAGCAACCACTGATGGTCATTGCAAAGTAGTGTTGTTCCATCATCCCATTCTCACTTAGTAGCTGAAGAACGTCTGCAAAGAGAAACTTTCCCTCATGAACTATTTGGTTACCCAGAGGTGCAGTTCATATAGGAAACACATGATATACGCTTGATTCTTTATCTTTATTTCCAATTTTAAAAAGTAATGAGTGATTTACTAGTGTCCCTGAAAGCTAACCAGTGAGGGTTTGTTTTGTTTTGTTTTGAACTGTGTTTAGTGCAATGATAAATTTGGGGGTTTAATGATATGTATGCATTTAGTTCCACCGTAGCCTTATCTTACTGATGTTAAATTGTCCCATCTTTGGCCAGTGAGAGCCTCTTCAAGTTGGCTTTTGAGACCTTTTGACATCACTCTAGTTGTCTTGGATAGCCTTGTTGTTTGCTTTTTATTTATTTTTATTTTTTAAATGTAATTTTTTGGGCAGTGGCCGGTAATCCCTGCCCTTAGCATCATCAGCAGCGCACTCTAGCCCGGTGAGCTGACCGGCCAGCCCTGTTGCTTGCTTTCTGGCCTGACAAGGTGTTCCAGGCTTATCTTGTATACTTTCTGTACCAGACAAAACATCAGCCATTTCTCCAAAGAGGCCTGGTTCTTTTTAGTGGGAAATGCCATTTGGAGACCTCAATCAGGGTATGAGCGGTGTTTATTTCTACCGGGCTGGTCATTAGTCTTTTCATTATTTTTTTCAGCAGACAAAGCTAGGAAATATATGTTTAAACTACATTATGAGTTTATAATGAATTTTCCAACTAATATTCAGGACAACAGAATTTTTACTTACTCTCAAAGATCTCACTTTTCCCTTTCCTTTTTTCCTGCTCAAAAAGAGAGCCCCTGTTCTCAATAATACCAACTTGATTACTCACTCAACAGTCTCACAGGATTTGTCATTAATTTGCATGTCATCCATGCCCAGGGACCATACTAATACCCTCTGCGTTGTTCTTTTTTAAAAATTAATTACTATGATTATTATTATTTTTTTACATTCAAAGATGTTGCAGAGCAGTGGGAGGAGCAGGTGGGAGGGGGGTAGGGAAATGGAGGTGGGTGGGGCAGGTCTGGCCCATGGCCAGCTCCTTTACTGGCCTGTTTGCAGAGGGTGGGGGGCATGGCTGAGGCCTGCGGGCTCCCCCTACTGCATTCGGGAGCCTGGGGGGTTTCTGGGAGTGGCTCGATTGTTGCTAGGCTGGATGTGGGCATGAGGGGGCATAGCTGAGGCCCTTGGCAGTCCCCCTGCCCCAGCTTGGGGGTTCCAGGGGCCTTCTGTGGAGGCTGGGTTGTTGCTGGGCTGGATGTGGATTTTGGAGAGGGGCGTGGCTAAGGCCCTCAGCCCCTCCACCCTAGCTCAGGATCCTGGGGGGCTTCCAGGTCTCTTAGGTTTTATAGGTGTTCTTTCGTGGTGTTAGACCTCTACTGGTTAATATCAGATCTTTGTCTCTGATCTGCAGGTGTTTTGTGTTTTCTTTCACTTCTGTGTTGGATTATTAGCTACCCCCACCTCTTAAACTCTGCACTGGAATTTGTTGTCCTTTGCTTACTTCTAAAATATGGGACCTTACTTCCTGTAGGGATCAGCACTTGAGCTCTGTGGTTGAGCTAAATTGCTTCATTGCTGCTGATTCCCTGGGGGGGCCTTTTTGCCCAGCTAGGGTTTTAACTGTTGACCTTTTTAAGTACTTCTGGGTCTTGTGAGGTCTGATACACCTGGGTTGTGTGGAACTCTGATCTGGGCCTGAGTCTTTTTAGAAAACTTCACCCTTGCAGTTCTATATTCCTGACCAGTCTCCACTGAGTGGTCCTGTGTGATGGGACGGCAGATTAGCTGTCCATGCTGTGCCCCAATGTTCTCCCGGTGGGCCTATCTTCCCCATCCCCCACACTCCAAACATTTCCCACGGGGCAGGCCGTGTGCCGGTCCTCTCCCTTGCAGTCTCCAAGCAACCTCACACAAAGGGCACAGCTGTGGCTTTTGCCAGCTCTTGCTCCTTGTGCTCACCACGGCCAGTCTTGAAATGGCCAGGGAGCAAGATGGTCAGAGTGGTTCCTGCTTTCTCTCATTACAGCTTCTCCTGCCTTCATGAACTCTGTAGGTCTCTCCTCTTCCCCTGAGCTCTAACCACCCCAGCTTGGCAGTTGCTTTTTTAATAGTTGTAAATTGGTCAATTGTGGGAGAGAGCGACACTGGGGACCTTCTATTCCACCACCTTGATTCTCTCCTTCATTTTCTGTGTCATTCTAAATTTAGAGTACGTACTGACAAAGTGGGAACACACTTCATAATCTTTACCAATCTAAAAGGTGAAAAATTGTATCTCATAATTTTATTTTTTATTTCTTTGGTAATTAATGAGGCTGGGAGTGTGTCTTTGCATTATAGGTCTATCCCTGGTTTAAGTCTCTTTCTCCAAATTGTTGGTATTCTCCAGAAAAGCATTTCCCAAACTTCAGTCATCTGCATAGAATGTTTATTTCTGATCCATTCTTATTTCAATCACCCATGCTATTGTTTACTGAATATATTTTTATTTACTGAGCGTCCTCCTAAGTAGTCATATACAAACATAGCAAACATCAATACATTCAGTGACCGAAATGAAACGGGAGATGTCAGTCATTGCCCCGTGTCGGTATCTTTAATAAGAAAGACCGTGTTCTGAGGAATGCCAAGCCAAACACCCACTCTCACTTGGCGCGAGAGGCAGCTGCACAGTAATGATAATGTGCTTTATCACCTGATGTGGAAAAGAGGATCTGGGACTGGACTTGGGAGGCTGCTGTGAGCTAGTTGGGTGTCTTGGGGAAACCGCATTGCCTCTCTAGGCCTCAGTTTCCTCATCTGTAAAATGAGGAAGTTGGAGTAAATGATTTGCGTCCCTTCCAGGTTTGAAGGCAAAGTCTGTAACCCTTTCCATCTTCATGCACTGAGAATTCTTAGTTTAGAAGTGAGAACATTGCTCCCTTGTACCTACCCATTTTCTCTCATTTGGGTTCCCACCTCAGGACTGGTGGCGGGTGGTCACAGTGCACACCAGCGAGCCTCTCTCTGGCATCCTTGACAGAGAAATCACACCGAGGGACCTAACCAGCTCGTAAGCACAGGAAGGATGAAAGTGCAGCTGAAGAGTTAAAGCAGCCCTGTCCAGATGGGGCACCTTGGTGGGGGCACCGAGGTTAGGGCAGTGGAGGCCGTATGATGGCACAAGAGGGCGAGAACTGCCATTAAGTAGGCTTGGACAGCCCTGGGAATGGGCAGAGCCTGGGGAAAAGGATATTCTCAAGGCCAGCAGAGGCAACTCACACAACCCCAGAAGCCCAGGTCACACCCTGCTGGGCCTCTGCAGCCAGGTCCAGATCAGTGACGACCAGGGGTGTGTGTGTGCATGTGTACGTGTGATGTCCAGATAAGCAGAAAAGCACAGTGATTACGAATCAGAGAGCATGGGATTGAGTGTCACTCTTGACTAACTAGGGGGACTTGGACAAGCTACTTAACAGCTTGTGCCTCCGTTTTTTCATCTGTAAAATAGGGATCATAATATTACCAACTTCATAAGGTAGTGATAAGGATTAAAAGGGTTAACACTTGAAAAACAGAGTAGCTGTAAACATCAGCTTACATGTTTCTGTGTTTAAACATATCCAAGAGGGAATGAAGAAAGCAAAGGGGTGAAGGAGGAAGACAGAGCAAGTTAATCAAAAGTACTTCTCCAGTAGGGTGGGGGTGGGGTCCACAGCCTGAGTTCTGGGAAGAAAATGAGATACGCAGAGGTGAGCTTCTCTTGCAGAGCAAAGGCAAAAAACAAAACAAAACAAGAACAAAGTACAACAGTGACAACAAACTACTTAGTGTATTTTGGCCCCTGTCCCCAAGATACCCCCAACAAGGTGTGTCTTGCTAAGAAAAACAAGATATTGTTGTTGCATGTGTACCTCATATTACCTGGTTGAGGAAGAAAAGCCAAGTTACGACTGATTACACCTTCTGTGAAGACACACAGCTCAGAGGGCTGCAAATTGCACGGAGTGTGCATGGACGGTTATGGTGAGTTACCATGAGCCGTACCACCTAGAAAAGCAACAGGTGAATCCGTGGAGTGTGCCATTTGCTCAGACAGTTACATGTGCAGAGAAAGGCATAAAGTACACTGGACAGTGGGACAGGTAGCCTGCTTGGGGGCCTTAGGGTCAGATCTAAATGGTCAGTGCTGGAGCCACCCAAGCATCCCAAAATCAATGAATGTTGGTGACCCTGGCATTGATAATCCCTTTCAGATGCCATGCCCACTGAGGGGTCAGCTGCCCAAAAAGAAGTCATTTCTTCTTACACTAGAACAGAACATTGACTGTTTTGGTTTTTTTTGGAACTTAAAAAAAACCCCTCTGCCTCCATTTCCCTACCCCGCTCCCACCTGCCCCTCCCACAGTTCCACAACAATATCTTTGAATGTAAAAAAAAAAAGAACAACCCTGGTAACTTCCTTGAATCATTGTGTGTGTGTGTGTGTTTGTGCTGTCTAGAGACAGTGCCTTCCCTGGCCCCTTTCCACCAGTGCTGGGGAAGGTTTGAATCCTGGACAACCTTCAACTGCTTCACTGAGATTTTTTCTGCCGTGGGCGATCTCCTCTGAGAGTGGCTACCCACTGCCCCCAGAGTCATTGTGAAGCCTCAAGGGGCGTCAAGAAGTTCCATTACATCTTCACAATATTTCCCCTACCTCCTGATTCATGCTTGAAATTCCTTAAACTAGTTCAGGGCTTTATGACCCTACCTCAAGGGTCAGCAAGCTTATTCTGTAGAGGGCCAGTTTGTAAATATTTCAGACTTTGTGGGACATGAAGTCTTTGTTGCAGGTACTCAACTCTTTCTTGTAGCTAGAAAGCAGCCATAGATGATGTGTAGATGAAAGAGCATTGCCGTGCTCCAATAAAACTTTATTTACAAAAGCAGAGGCCACACTTGGCCCACTGGCTCAGAGAGGTTATGTAACTTGGTTGAGTTGCACAGTGGATGCTGGCAGGATTTGAACTCCAGTAGATGGAGTTCCAAACCCTGTGCTTTTTCTACAGAAACAAAGACATGTAGAACACTAGAACTAGATGAGCCTCAAAGCTCACCAAATAGAGAGGAAATGGGAATAACAGAGAAGAGCAGACTGAGACAACTCGTCTTTCTCCAGTTTACCCAGGGACAGCCCTAATGCCAGCTCCCAGGGCACAGCATCTTCCCCTGTGCATAAGTGATCTTCAGCTGGTCTGCAGTCAGGACTCCCACTCCCTCTGGGCAGATGCCAAACTCCCTCCTCACATGCTTTCCATTCCCTTGCCCTTATCCACTGCGGAACATCTAGTAACTCATCACAGAAACAGCTAACAAGTTTCTCTCGCTGAAAGATCTATGTTTATCGCAGCATTGATTATGGTGGCTTGAATTAGCTGGGTAACTTAAATAAAAAATAACAGAAAACCGAACTCAAACTGTTTTTTTTTTTTTAAGAAAAGGTAATGCATTGGCTCCCATAATTGAACAGTTCAGGGATGGGGCTAACTTCAAGTGGTGCTTGCTGTCAGCACAAACCATGTGCCCAAGACCCAACTTCTTTCTGTTGATTTCTCACCTTTCTCAGCACTGGTTTAAATCTCAGTCATACGCTCCCTCATGGTTACGAAACAGCTGCCAGGAACTCTTGAGGCTACATCCTTCCTTATTTGTGTGCTTCCCCCCAAATACAAGGCTTTCTTTCTCAGAAACCTCAGCAGACATTTCCTTGCATCTTACTGGCTTGGGTTAAGTATTCATTTTAAACCAATCACTTCATCCAGCGGTTGGGGACACTGTCTTAGCCAATCAGGAGCAGGTGAAATCAGCGTGGGCAGCAGATGGCATGAGATCTTGTGCTACACTGCACTGATACCACACTCTGTTAGATATGAGGCTCCATGGTCTGTTTTAGCATGTCATCAGATTGGTTCCTTGTCTAAATTTGGGTTTCCCTGAAAGCACAGTCTGAGACAATGACTTTCAAGCAGGTAGTTTATTTGGGACTTGCTACCAGTCATCAGAGCGAGGGACAGATGGAGGGGAGGAGGGACAGCCAACATAAGGATTCAACATGACGTTGGCCATTCCTAAAGCCACTGGTGCTTGACCCTGCAGCACCTTCTGAGGAGGCTTGAGAAATGGGTCCCAGAACTGTCTGACTCAGGGAAAAAATGGGGAAGGCTTTGTTCATTGGTTCCCTTCCCCCGTTGATCAAGATGGCACCATGGGTGTTAACTCCACCACACTTCCGCTTGTGTGTGCATGAGTGTCAAGGGGGTTCCTGTGGGCACGCCACAGTGCAGCTTCAGAGGAGCTGCCAGCAGGAATAGATCGAGACAGGCTCAGGTTGCACCTGTGTGGAATTGTGGCTGCCGCAGTTAAGGCCGGGGTGGGGTGATACATCCCTCCTGGTTGCTCTTTTCTTTTGGTTTTCCTGGATCTTTTTATTTGTGTATGTATTTTTAAATCATATAAACTTTTTTCTATTTTTGAAGTTTTTGTTTCTTGCCTTTTTTTTCCTTTTTTATTTTCGTTCTTTATTATTTTAAATCATCTGAACTTTAGAGTCACCTTATTCTAGCTTAGGAAAAAAACTGTGTCATTTTTATTGGGATTGCACTAAATTTACAGATCAAACAAGGGAGGATGTCTTTATGATGTTAAATCATTTTCTCCAGGAACGTGACATGTCCTTTCATTGTTCAAGTCTTCTTTATATAAATCTCACACTTTTTCCTGTTAAACTTATTTCTGGGCCTTTTATTTATTTATTTATTGTTCTTACTTTAGTCAATGGATTTTTTTTTTTTTTTAGTTTCCATCAAGGAAATGCTTATTACATATTATTGGTGATTATATTTTACACCAAATTAAATCATATGCATACACTTGCTACAAACATAAAATGGAAATCAAGGCATCTATCAAATTTAAATGCTGAATCAAAGTCCTGGTTTTCAGAATCCAGCAGTCAATCATGATTGTGGACCAGAATTACCAGTGCATGATTTCAAATAGTTGAGAATCTTGTCAGTAACTGGAACAAAACCTTCTTTCTATGTGACAATCGTTTCCACATAAAACCGTCTGGGGGGCTCAGGTATTTCATTTGTTGAGACCTCCTTTCATTCTGCTTCATCGACTGGCGGCTTCTCTTTTTCCAGCTTAAGTAATACACGGAGCCCAACAGAGACCAGGCCCCGAGCATGCAGATCAAGGACATCCACTGGTACCTGGATGTGGCCTGGTCAGGCCGCATAAAAGGGATCTTTTCTTCCATTATTTGTGTAGTCTGATTATGAAATCTACTGATTACTGTATATTAATTTTGTATTCTGCCATCTTAATGAATTTTTTATTATTTAATAGGTTTTCAGAATGTTCTTTCGGGTTATCCTGATATATAATCATAACAGCCGAAATAGTGAAAGGCAGTGAAGTGCAGTGGCTAAGAACATGGACCCTGGATTTGAGTCTTGGGTCTGCTCTTTACTATCCACGTGACTTTGGGCCAGATACCTCCCTTCTCAGGGCCTTCGGAAACTCCGTTTCCTCATCTGTAAAGTGGGGATGGTAAGAGTGCCTTTTTCATAGGGTTATTAAGGATTAGCTGAGTTGATACGTATAGAGCACTACTTAGGGGAGGTTAACTTCCAGTTTTTATACCTCTAGTTTCTCTCTTTTGTCTACTTCATTAGCTGCTTCCTCTAATATAGTGGTATACAATAATGGTTGTCTTGTTCCTGATTCTTTTCTTTTTTGTAAGCTTTTTTAAAATGTAATTTTATTAATATTATTTTTTACATTCTAGGATGTTGCAGAGCAGTTGGGAGGGAGGGGGAGAGGGGAAAGGGGAAGGAAAGGGGAGGGAAGGAGGAGGAAGGAGGAGGGGCAGGATTGAGGCCTGTGGCACCCCCCCATTCCCACAGGGGAGACCAGAGGCTTCCAGCGGTGGCTTAGTCATTGCTGGGCTGGGTGCAGATGTCCAGGGGGGTGTAGCAAAATCCCTCACCCCCCACCGTCCCAGCTCAGGAACCCGGGGCCCTTCTTTCTGCGGCTCAGTGGCTGTTGCTGGGCTGGCTGCGTCTGTCGGGGGAGCGTGCTGAAGCCCTCTGCCACCCACTGCCATGGGTTGGGAGAGCCCAGGGCACTTCCTGCAGTGGCTCAGTGGTCCCCGCTGGGCTGGCTGCAGGTGTTGGGGGGCCATGGCTGAGGCCTTCATCCCCTTCCCTTGGGAGTGGTTGGGGGTATCAGCGGGGCATTGCTGAGGCCCCCGTTTCCTGATTCTTGTGGGAACGTTTCTAGTATTTTCCCACTAAGCATGATGCTGGGTTTTGGGCTAAGACGTGATTTTTTTTCATGTTAAAAGAGTTTCATAAATTCTGTTTTGTTGCTTCTTTATCAAGAAGAGATGTTGATTTTGTTAAATGCCTTTTCGGCATCTATGGAGATAATTGTATGATATTTCTTTGAAGATCAATTAATAAGATGGGTTTCCTATTCTATAGATTTGTCTGTTTCTTTTTCAGTTCTGTCAATTTTTGCTCTGTCTGTATCAAGTCTATGTTATTAGTTGCATACACATTTAGAATCATTCTATCTTCCTAGTGAATTTAAACTTTTATTGTTATCATATCAAGTAACCCTCCTTACCTCTGGTTTTTTTTTTTTTTTTTTTTTTTTTTTTTTTGTCTGTTTCTTTTTCAGTTCTGTCAATTTTTGCTCTGTCTGTATCAAGTCTATGTTATTAGTTGCATACACATTTAGAATCATTCTATCTTCCTAGTGAATTTAAACTTTTATTGTTATCATATCAAGTAACCCTCCTTACCTCTGGTTTTTTTTTTTTTTTTTTTTTTTGCTTTAAATTATATTTTGTTTGATAGGTTGTCTACACCTACTTTTTTCCCATTTGACTAGTTTTTTTTTTATCTATCTTCTTCCATCTTTTCATTTTCAGTCTTTCTGAGTCCTTAGATATAGATCTACCTTTTGTAAATGACATATAAGTAAGTTTGGGTTTTTAATCCATTTTGACAATTTTTGTGTTCTAAGTGGAACATTTGATCCATTTAAATTTCATGTAATAACTGATCTACTTTTAGGTTTAAATTCCACTTATTTCTCTTTCTTTTTTCTCTTCTGGCCTTCTTTTGGATTGATTGGATATGTTTTGTCATTTCATTTGATAATTAGTTTAGAAATTATGTGCTCTTTTTCTATTATCGTATTTATTACCATAAAATCACATTATGCATTCTTAACTTATCAAAGTTTAACATTAATCAATACTTGCTATCATGCATTTTAACTCCATGTACATCTATATTTGAAACCCCTCAGGACATTATTACTATTATGGCTGGTTAGCTCAGTTGTTAGAGCACGGCCTTATAACCCAAGGTCACAGATTCAGATCCCCATACTGGCTGGCAGCAAAAAAAAAAAATGAAAAAGAAAAAATTATTATTGTTGTTTTATATAGTCAATGCTTATTGAGATTTATCCTCATGTTTACCATTTTCATTTCTCTATATTATTACTAGCACATCTGGTGGCAAATTCTCTCATTTTTGTTTGTCTGAAAATGTCTTCTTTTTCTCACTTTCATTTTTTTTTTCCCTTTTTGTCTTTTTTCGTGACCGGTAACGGGATCGCAACCCTCAGTGTCGCGCCCGCACCGCACTCAACCAGTGAGTGGACCAGTCTCTATATGGGATCCGAACCCTCGGTGGGAGCGCCGCCGTGCTCCCAAGCGCCGCACTCTACCGAGTGCGCCACCGGGCCAGCTCTCTCACTTTCATTTTTACAGAATATTTTACTGGCTATAGAAATCGAAGTTGGCAGTTCTTTTCTTTTTTCTTTTTTGGCAGCTGTCAGATAAGGGGATCCAAACCAGAAGTTATTTTCTTCCAAGACATTGACGCTATCACCCCACTATCTTTTGGCTTCTATTGTTACTGTTGAAAAGTCAGTTGTCAAGTTAGTTTGAGAGTAATCTATTTTTTCCTCTGGATGTTGAAAAACATTTTTTAAACCTTAGGTTTATATAATACAGTATTATATAATGTGTCTAGGTGTGGATTTCCTTTTCTTAAAAAAATCTTGTTTAGAATTTGTTTGGCTTTTTGATTCTATAAATTGATATCTTTTGTTGGTTCTAAATACTTCACAGCCATTTGTAATTTCAAATATTGCTTTTTCCCTGTTGTCTTTCATTTTCTAGGACTCTATTTGAGCCTTCCAATTAAATCTATATTAACCCTTCTCACAGTATATCTTATGTCATGCATCCTCTCTTCTGTATTTTCTATCCTTTTGTCACTCTGTGCTTCATCTGGACATTGTCTTCTGACTTATCTTCTAGTTCATTTATTCTTTATTCTACTGTGTCTGCTGTTAGGTTTGTGCATTGAGTTTTAAATTTCAATTACTGTATTTTTCAGTTCTTGGATTTCTATTTGGATTTTTTCCTAATGTCTGCTACATTTATAGTTTCCAGATATTTTTCCAGTGATATTTTCTTTTTCTTTTTTCCTTTGTTTTTGTTTTCACTGGTGATATTTTCAAGTCTTCTGGTGCCTTGAACATAGTAGGCCTAGTTGTTTTAGAGTCATTGTTAATCATCCCATTAACTGGAATCCCTGTGTCTCAGTTAACCGTTGTTTCTGCTCATTGTTACTAATATTGTCTTGTTCCTCTTGTGCCTGGTTGGCTTTGATTTTATGCCAGATATTGTTTTCAAAAAATTATCTGTAGAACTAATTTGAGGCCCAGGATGATATTTTTCTCCAGAGCGGATTTTCTTTTGCATCTTTCAGGTGTCATGGACCTCCTAAAACCAAGTTCAATGCTTCTGGGCCACCCATATGACCAAAAGGCAGATGCAGTAAGAGAGAGGGCTAATTTACTTCAGGGTTACCTATATTCTTATTCCCTCAGAGTCCCATCCTAAAGCTTTGGAATGGAGTGTTTTACCAAAGTCCCTACCCTTGTTGGATTCTAAATTTGTCCCCCATCGCTGTGTGGGACAGCCCAAAGTACATACACTCCCATTAAATATTTATGGAAAAAGTGACCCCCAGGTGCTTTGGTCACCAATCAGCAGTCCCAACATCTCCCAGATCTCATCCAGTAGTCAATCCCTATCTTGTTAACTCTTTGATGCTTTAAAAAATGTTTTTGTTTTACTTTGTTCAGCTTTAAAATTTTTCTTCATAGAAAAGATTGCTCTAAATTACCTTGTCCACTACTATCTGAAGAAGGAGATCTGGGTTATGATAGTAGAATTCCATATGATGAACCATCCTTGAATTCCTAAAATAAACACCACATGGTCATGATATATTAATTTTGCTGTGCTATATT
The DNA here is from genome assembly GCF_000696425.1 of Galeopterus variegatus. Taxonomy (NCBI): domain Eukaryota; kingdom Metazoa; phylum Chordata; class Mammalia; order Dermoptera; family Cynocephalidae; genus Galeopterus; species Galeopterus variegatus. The sequence continues at coordinate 66,417 of NW_007730397.1, forward strand.
ACACTTACTAATATTGCATTTGTACTCTTTGCTTTCATATTAATTAGTGAGATATATCTATGTTTATATTTTTAGTGAAGTCTTCACTGGATCTGGTATCAGTCATGTGCTCATATTTTTAAAAGATTTTGGAAATTTTTCTTCTTTTCCTATAGTCTGTAATAATTTAAACAGGCATCATATTATCTTCTCTTCAAAGGTTTGGTAGAATTCCCATGTGAAACCATCTAGTGCAGTGGTTCTAATTGTGTTCATTGGAACACTTGCTGGGGGCTATGGAGAGGGGAAGTGTAATCTAAATGACAGACAGTATTTGATTCACACCAGTGCACACAGCTGTAGCTGGAGCAATTGTGTGGTTAAACAACAACAAGAAAACACCGGATAAATTTTCAATACCGTGAAATTATAAAGATTAAATTTTGTTTTCTGTTGTTGCATCTTTAAAGTCTTTTCTTTTCATTATTTCATCCTCTACCCTTTTTCAGAGACCAAAATCTGTGCATTGAAGCACTTCCCAAACGTGTATTCTCCCATCAGGGCTCCCATCTGCTTCAGGCCATAGTGATAACCCTCCTGCTCATCCCCAAAGCTCATCTATAAAATCTGACATTTGCTCATCAGAAAACAATTCCTGTTTCTGGGCTTCTTATCTGTAATGTTCTCCCCTCAGGGAGAGGGTTTCCTCTCTTTGATGACTCCTGTAAGTGGAGTAAACGTGATTATTAAGCACAAAGATGAAAACAAGATGGAGAGGCCGAGCATCAGATCTACACTCAGATTTTGCAAAATCAGAACAAACAAACCCCCAAACTCCTTCAGATCAAAGTGCTATTTATTGGTGGGCTGTTTTCTCATCTCTGCTTTGGGGGGAAAAGTCACTCAGAGAGACCCTGATGCACAACCAAAGGGTCTTGGGTCAAAAGTGATCTTTGCAGGTGGTCTGATTTCACAGGAAGTACTGGATGTAGAGTGTGATTTGGGGCTTCAAAGTAATAGAAGACTGAGGACATCTGAATTGGAATTTCCCTCTGCCCCACAACCCTGGGAAAGAGGGTGTGAGTCAAGTTCGCCACCATGATAAGTAATTGAATTTCAGAAACATATTGTCAGTTCAGACAGTATGCAACCTTACTATTTGAGTATGTGATTTTGTTGGCTAAATGAGGTTAGTTTGCCACTAACTAGGGGAAGAAGAAATTTTAGTTGCTCAGATTCATGCCTGTCCCCTTCTCCAGACAATCTCCTTGAGGACAGGGGTTATATGTTTTATCTCTGATTCCCCAGTGCCTGGAACGGAGTACATGCTCAGTGCATGAAGGAAAGAATGAACTAACTGGAGGTTTACATGAATGTGTTCATTGTCTGCGTCAGGCACTGTGCTCGGTGCTGGTGACAGATGAGAGACGAGGACGACCCTGGTCCCTGCACTAATGGGGTTACTGGTCCAATGGCACAAGAGGTGGAGGTGCCAGGGGAGGTCGGGGGCAGGACGGTGGGTGTGGGCTCACCTTGCTCTCTGGAGAGGATTCCCACCCCTGTCGGTGGGACCCGCAGAGCACAGAGCAGAGGGAAGGAGGGCATTCAGAGCTGGGCACCTTGGGGGCAATGGCTCAGATTCTCGGGGCCTAAAGTTGCCAGGGCCTCCGGTTGCCTCGGCCTCCTGTGCAGAAAGCAGCGATGCGGTCTTTGGGTGTGAATGGATGAAGAAAACAGGGGCGTCCTCTTTGACAGCCGCTGACAGCCCAAGGCCCAGTGCAAGAAGATTGTCATCTGCTTCCTTGCTGTTACCAGAGAAGGAAAACCAGCACCCAGACTGAGAGGAAACCACACCGCCCCGCAGATGGTGGGGGTGTAGCCACCCGAGGGGGCGGCGAGAGCATCTAAATCAGGAGTGTGGCGCGCCCCCTGCTGGACCCAAGGCCGTTCTGCACCCAGCGGAGAACCCGCAAGGCCAGGTTGGGCAGGTGGGCGGAAGGAAGCTCAGACCCAAATCCCAGCCCTTCCCTGTTCCTTCCAAAGGCAGAAACCAAATCTCCAAGGTGCAAATTCTACCAAGGCTGATCCAGGCACCTCTCCTCTCATCCCACCATCTTCCCTACCATCCAGTGGAATCAGGAAGGAATCAGGAATGGGTGGGGGTAAATAAAACTCCCATCTGCAGCCAGAGTCTTGGCCACCCACTCTGCTGGGCAAGTCACTATCCCTTTGGTGTCTCAATTCTTGTATTGGGCCCACCCCGAGGAAAAAGTATATGAACTATTATAAAATATCTGTTCCTCCTCATTTTCTGCAAATACCCGGACCCAGGGCTTGGGTAACAATAGGGCTAGCATCACTAATGAGATGTATATCTATATACCGGCATATCCCTTTACCTCTCCCCCAACAGCATATAATTTGAGGATTTTCTTAAAAAGAAGACTTTAACACCCCCAATTAATCTTTTCCAAACAGTGATAATTATAAATTCCAAACGAAAACTTAGAGGCATGTGTGCCTCTCTCAGCCTTTTCATTTCGATAGATCTGCTAATTAAAAGCTATAATTTAACAAATAATGACCTAACCATCTCACTTTGAAATCAAACAAAAAGCTACCACTAAAATGTTGGACTAGATAAAGATAATGAATCCATGTGCAATTCAGACTCCTGCTGGGCCCAGCCTGGCCCCCTTCCAGCAATGGGCCTGCTGCCTTTGATTAGCAGCAATAGTTTTTCAAGCCATTTGGAGCAAACTCACTACAGGGAGGATAAGTGAGCAATTTATGAGGCTAAGTGGATTTTTGGACCCACTCCCACTACTGATGGAGCAGGATGGAATATTCATCCCTTGCTTGCCCTCATTCATTGTCACTTGGTCAATTTCATTTTCTCCCTGACTCCTCTTTGGCCCCTGGGGGAGAATGATGTTGTTTTCGAAGTAACAAGCAGGAAAGAATGTGAAAAGGAAAGCTGGCAATGAAACCAGGTGATGCCCACTGCATTTGGCATCCTAAGTGGTTAATAAGATAATAAACAATGAAAGCAAGATTACTTCCCACCTACCGCAGCCCTTCCTTTAGCTGGGAATTGGGCATCTGTGCCAGGCTAAAAATGGCTTCCTGTTCTGTAACCTCCTCCACAGCCCAAGCTCATACCAGTTGCCTGTGAGTGCCACCCAGCTGCTCTGCAGGAGCACTCATCCTCTGTGGCAGGAGGGCCTCAAACACTGGCCTCTACCTGGAGTCCTGGAAAGGGCTCCCCATGGAGCTGAGGCAGGAAGAGTGGGTGCTGGGTGATACCCCAGGAAACACAAAGCTTGGATACTCTGAACCTGTCTGCAGGCTCATGTAGGAAGGAGCTTCCAGTTGTGTCCAGATCACGTTCCACCCCCAGGACCTCAGCTTGGGCCATTACATCCCCAGAAACTGCTCCTGCTTTGAAACCTTAAATCCCAATCCCCACCTGCGCCCCTGAACACAGTTCCTGTCCCCTTACCTTCCTATCCCCATCATTCTACCTGTTCTTCAGCCTCAAATAGACTCCAGTCTAACAGCTGTCTCCGTCTTCATCGTCATTGTCATCTCAATGCTGTCATATACTGAGTGCTTACAATGTGCCCAGCACTTTGCTGAGGACTGTGTGTGGAGTGACTCAAATGATCCTCACAACAACCCTAAAACAATAATAATAGATTTGTTATCCCCTTTCCCTCATTTTCTCCAGGCTCTTTCTGGATTCTTTTTCTTTCCTCACCAACTATACTGCACAAGCCAGTTGTGAGCGCCTGCTACACCCAGAGTCCTCTTCTGAGGAAAGTGCTTACTTTGGGGGTGGGGGCGTGTCTTGCTTCACCTTGTGTCACATGACTAGTCTATTCTGATGCCAAAGGATTGGTCCTGGGATTGGGGCCCAAGCCCAAAGTGGCTGTGGATAGGCCGGACGTAAGTATGACCAAGGACCGATCACACATGATGTGAGTCTGTGAGCCTCATGTTGGATGGGGACAATGTTACCCAAACAGACCTCTTCTGTAGGTATGAATATAAGATGCATACGGGGACAGTGGAAGGCTACTTCCACAGAGATGACAAGCTGACCAGTGATAACCATAGTGACTGTGTGTACCTGGGTGTGTGTTTGCCAAGTGCTGGGTGCTCTGCGGAACTCTTTTCATATGTCTGCTTATTTAATCTCTCAGCAGTCTTGCAACATGGGTACTATTAGCATCCCCACTTTACAGATGAGAAAACAGAGGCTCAAGTGAGTTAATTGCCTTGCCATGGGTCACACAGCCATGACAGAGAAGAGATTCAAACCCAGGTACTGGCACTCAAGAAACTGTGCTCTATTTTTTAAAAAATAATTTGATTTTTTATTTTTGAAAAGATAATAGAGTCATGTAGCCCAAAAATTTTTAAAAAGCATAAACAGGCATTCAGTAAAAAGTTTACCTCCACCTTTCTTATCCATCCTTCCAGTTCTCACCCCACCCCGGCCTCTGAATTACTTTTTAACTACTTATGTGTCCAGGGGAAGTTTTCCCATGCGATGTAAAAGGCTATTCACTCTGATTCAAACTTTCTTGCCCAGACCGAATTGCCCATCCCCCAAAACCCCTCCTACAGAAATTTGGGAGTCATCACTGGTTGTGTGGCAGCTGCTACCTAGTAGAGTGGTGAACTCATTATCAAACATGGAACAAAGGACACAGAGAGTTTACAGGAAATGGCAATATTTTGTCAGCACCACGCTCACCCAGTGAGCAACCGGCCATCCCTATATGGGATCCGAACCTGTGGCCTTGGTGTTATCAGCACCGCACTCTCCTGAGTGAGCCACAGGCCGGCCCGAAATGGCAATATTTTGGAATAAATAACCACAATGTGTGCTCTCCTGCCTGCAGCCCTAACTGGCGCTCATTTTGCAGGGCAGCTGCTTTTCTCGGAAGCAGTACCGCCAAGGGGAAGAAGATCTCGCAGATTTCAGCTTGGAAGAGGAAGAGTTCAGGCTGTCAGAAGCACAGTAGCATTTCTGAATCTCCGGAGAGGAGAGGCCCTGTGACTTCCTTGAGATGCCCTGCAGCCCCCCAACCCCAACGGGCTGCTGGAAGCCCAGAGTTACCCGGGTCTGTGACCCAAATCCTGCCTCCTTAAGGAAGTGAGGGCCTGTTCCAGCGGGAAGTGATTGTCACCTCCGCAGGGAGCAGGGAGGCTTGAGCCCCCTGATTGTGGGATAAGGCTCACCCTTGTGGCGCGCATGTGGGCCTGAGTCTAGTAAAGGTTGCCTGGGTAACTGAAGATGTCATAAATAAAGGGCGGGGAGGGGGCGGGGCCACGGTTGCTCAGGGCGGGTGTTTCAGGGCTGCCATAACGGTTGGGGCTCCCGCTTCGCATGCAGCACCGGTGCCCTGTTGGCCTGGGTCGCTGCGCCCCAGAGCCTCTGCCTATCGCGACCCGGCTGCTTCTCTGGGCCTCCAGCTTCTCATCACAGGACAACCATTGTGGCTCCTCTTCCAGGTGGCTTCTCTTCCAGCTCCACTGTCCAGCTGATCTCCGACCCCCCAGGGCTGACTGAGTTCTGGTTGTGCTCCTCTGATCTCCCACCTGGATCATCCCATGTGCTTACATCCCCAGCAGACCCAGGGGGCTTTGATTACCTGGGATCCTATGCTGCCTCGCAGATGTTGGTCCCGTTCAGGAATTGGCTGAGAATTTGGCTCCATTCCTGGGCCTCATTCACCTCGAGAGCTGCCCCCAGAGCCAGATTAGTTTGCTGTTCCACATCAGGATCTGCTGACAAGCTGGGTCGGCAACAAAGGCTCCCAGAGGTGGCTCCAGGGCAAGACTGGGATCAGAATCAGGACCTGACTCCACCTCCTTGACTCAAAAGGAAGATTCAAAGATTTGCATCAAACCTAAGCATCAAGGGCTGGCCCCTGGCTCACTTGGGAGAGTGTGATGCTGATAACATCAAGTCCATGGGTTCAGATCCCTATATAGGGATGGCCAGTTGCTCACTTGGGAGAGCGTGGTGCTGACAACACCAAGTCAAGGGTTAAGATCCCCTTACTGGTCATCTTCTTAAAAAACAACAAAAACCCCTAAGTGTCAAAAACAAATATTGCAGGATATTAACAGATTTTGAGCATGGATATAGTTTATCCTGAATTTCCTCCAGAATCCCAGAAGGACCCAGATGAGCGTCTAGAGTCCCCTGAGCCATTAAAACTAATCAGTTACAGCAAGAGGCCCTATCTCAAAACCTATAGACCCCTGAAGAGATCCAATCCTCTCTACCCAGCAAGAAGGCCCAGCTCAGCCTGCACAGTCTCCTGAGGAGGTAGAACTCTCTCCAAACCAGCAGGAGACTCCAGGTCTGCCACTAGAGGCCCCTAAAGAGGCCAAACCTCCAGTCCCCAAGGAGGCTTCAGAGCCACCTAAGGTGGAACCTTCTCCAGCTCAGCAGGTGACCCCATCTCAACCTGCAGAACTCCCTGAGAAGGTAGAACTAGAACCATCTCCGGTCCATCAAGAGGCCCTTCGTCAGCCTCCAGGTCTCCCAAAGGAGGCAGAACCTTCTTCAGTTCTGCAGGAGCTCAGCCTGGAGAGCTCTCTGTGGTGGTGGAATCCTCCCCAACCCAGCAGGTGGCCCCAGCTCAGCCTCCAGAGCCATCTAAGGAAGTTGTAGCTCAACCTCCAATGCATTATGAGATGACAGTTCCAACACCAAGTGAGGATCAAGCTCAGAATCCAATGGTGCCCAGCATCACATTTCAACCTGTGGACGTGGAGATGACCATAACTCCAGAACCCACTGTGGAGGTGGAACATTCTACAGCCCTAAAGAACACTACAGCTCCTTCTCCAAAGCCCCTTGAGGTAACATATCCACATGCAGACCAGGCTCAGGCTCAGCATCCGAACCTGACTGAAGTCACAGCTCAACCTTTCAGTCTGGTACTTACCATAACTCCAGAACCTACTATGGAGGTTGAACACTCTCCAACAATGCAGGAATCCTCAACTCAGCTTCCAGAGCCACCTACACAGGCTGTAGCTCAACCTCCAGTGTATCAAGAGGTGACAGTTTTGACTTCTGGTCAAAATGGAAGAATAGATGGTCCCTAGTGTCACTCTCTCCTATAAAATCAACCAATTTACAACTATAAAAAAAGAACAGCCAAGCTGGGGCCGTGGAGCTCAGGGGAAGAGGAGGAGAGACCTACAGAGTTCATGAAGGTGGGAGAAGCCACAATGACAGAAAGAAAAAACCGTTTAGACTGTTTTGAGCCCTGGCTACTTCCAGGCTGGAGCTGTTGAGTGCATGGAGCAGGAGCTGGCAAAAGCTGCAGCTGTGCCCTTCAGATGAAGTTGATTGGAGGCAGCAGAGGAGAAGAGGTCCTTGGTGGCCCCCAGGCCTGCAAGACCACTAATAGGGCTCCCGTTGACCCACATAGGAATGAGGAGCCACAACAACTGAAAAAAAGAAGCCACTCAGAGGCCAGTTAGTCATTGCAAGGGACAGGCACATGGCTCGTCCCATGGGAAGTGTTTGCAGCACAGGTGGTGGGGGAGATGGACCCACCAGGAGAACACTGGGGCACAGCAAGGACAGCTGATCTGTACCCTAATCAGTGTAGGACCACTCAGAGGCTAGGTGGTCACTGCTGGGCTGGCTGCATGTGTTGGGGGCATGGCCGAGGCCCTTGGCCCTCCATTGCCCCAGGTCAGGAAAGCCCAGAGAACTTTCTGCAGCAGATCAGTGGTTGCTGCTGGGCTGGCTGTGGGTGTTGAGGGGGGCACGGCTGAGGCCCAAGGCCACCCACTGCTCCAGGTCAGGAGGCCCAGGGCACTTCCTGGGGTGGCTCAGTCGTCATCCCTGGGCTGGCTGTGAGTGTTGGGGGGGGGCATGGCCATGGCCCTCGTCCCCCACCCTCGGGACTGGTGGTGGGTGATGGGAGGCATTGCTGAGGCCCCGCCTTTCCCCCCTTTCTAGATTGGTAGCCCAGGGACTTCTGGTCCTTCTAGGTATTATAGGTATTCTTTGGTGAAATGAGACCTTTATCCCCCATGCTGCAAACACTTCCCATTGGGTGAGCCATGCACCAGTCCTTTGCAATGACTCACTGGCCTCTGAGTGGCTTCTTTTTTTCAGTTGTTGTAGCTCCTTGCTCCTATGGGAAGAGCCACAAAGAGGCTTCCAGGAGGCCCTAGCTCAGCCTCCACAGCCCTCTTAAGATGTGGAACTTTCTCCAACCCAGCAGGAGGCCCCAGCTCAGCCTCTGCAGCCCCCTGAGGAGGCTGTATCCCAGCCATCAGTGCATCATGAGGTAAATGTTCTATCTCCAAGTCAGAATGAAGCCCGGCACTCAAACTTGTGCGATGCCACAGTGAAGCCTGTTGATCTGGAGCTTACAGTAACTCCAGAGTCAGGTAGGGAGGTTAAACCTACTCCAAGCCAGCAGCAAGTCCCAGCTCAACCTCCAGAGCATCCTGAGGAGGTAGAAACTTCAACCCAGCAGGAGGCCCCAGCCCAGCCTCCAGGCCCTCTGTGGAGGCCGGACCTTCTCCCAGTGAGCAGGAGCAGCCAGTTCAGACTTCTGAGTGTCCCGAGGAGAGTGAATCTTCTCAAACCCAGCAGGAGCAACCAGTTCAGTCCCCAGAGCATCGTGAAGTGACAGTTTTGCCTCCAGGTCACCAACAAACTCAGCATTTAAACTTGCCTGATATCACTATCCTCCAGGTCTGCAGCTTACCATAACAGCAGAACCTGCTGCAGAGGGGGGGGCCTTTCCAATCTGCCACGAGTCTACTGCTCAGCCCTCAGTGCCAGCTAATGATGTGGAACCTTCTGCAACCCAGCAGGAGGCCCCAACTCTGCCTCCAGGGCCTCCTGATGAGGTTGACCTTTACCAGCTCAACAAGAGGCTCCAGTTCAATCTCCAGAACCTGTTAAGGATGAGAAGCCCTGTTCAACCCAGCAGGAGCCTGCAGCTGAACATGCACAGAACTTTGAGGAGGCTGAACCTTCTGCAGCCCAGCAGGAGGCCCTAGCTCAGCTTCCAGAGCTCCCTAGTGAAGTCGTAGCTCAGCCTCTAGAGCATCAAGAGGTAACTGTTTCTACTGTAGGTCATGATCAAGTTCAGCCTGCAACATTGCACAATGTTGCTGTTAAACCTATGAATGTGTTGGTTACTACTGCTTCAGACAGAGTTCACTAGTGAGGTTGAAACTTCAACCCCACTGGAGGCCCCAGCTCAGTCCTCAGTGTCCCCTGAGCAGTTTGGAACTTTGAAAGACCAGCAAGAGGTTACAGTTCAGCAGCTAAACCCCTCTGAAATGAATGAAGATTCACCAATCCATCAGGAGGCCCAATCACTCAGCCTGAAGAGCTTCCTAAGGAACCTTCTCCAAGCCAGCAAGAGAGCTCACCTCTGCCTCCAGAGCCCCCTGTGAGTGTTGAACCTTCAGCTGTCCAGCAAGACTACCCAGCTCAGCCTCCAGCATCTTCTGTGGAGGATTCAATTCACAGTCCATTTAAAGATGACATTTTCACCTCTATACCTGTCTTTTACCTTCAGAGGTCATGATCCAACATTGCCTAGTACAACAGTTACACATGTGGATTTGGAGCATACCATGACTCCTCCAGAGCCTAGTGCAGAGGTTGAACCTTCTCCAGTGCAGCAGGAGGGCCCTGCTAAGCCTTCAGTTCCCACTGGGCAGGCTGAATTTTCTCCAACCCAATCCCATCCCCCTTCCTAAACTCCAGATTTCCCTTGAAAATGTTGAATTTGGTCTAGCCCAGTAAGAGGCCACAGCTCAGACTTGAGATCCTCCTAAGGAGGTAGACCCTTCTCCAGTCCAATAGGAGGCCCCTGCTGGGCCACCAGAGCCCTCTAAGGAGGTTGAACCATGTGTGACCCAGCAGGAGGTCCCAGGCCTGCCACTAGAGCCCCCTAAAGAGGCCAAACCTTCTCCAGTCCCCGAGGGGCTTCAGCTCCACCTTCAGAGCCACCTAAGGTGGAACCTTCTCCAGCTCAGCAGGTGACCCCATCTCAACCTGCAGAACTCCCTGAGAAGGTAGAACCATCTCCGGTCTATCACAAGGCCCTTTCCTCAGCCTCCAGGTCTCCCAAAGGAGGCAGAACCTTCTTCAGTTCTGCAGGAGGTCCCAGCTCAGCCTGCAGAGCTCTCTGTGGTGGTGGAATCCTCCTCAACCCAGCAGGTGGCCCCAGCTCAGCCTCCAGAGCCACCTAAGGAAGTTGTAGCTCAACCTCCAATGCATTATGAGATGACAGTTCTAATACCAAGTCAGGATCAAGCTCAGAATCCAACATTGTCCAGTATCACATTTCAACCTTTGCATGTGGAGATGACCATAACTCCAGAACCCACTGTGGAGGTGGAACATTCTACAGCCCTAAAGAACACTACAGCTCCTTCTCCAAGGCCCCCTGAGGTAACATATCCACATGCAGACCAGGCTCAGGCTCAGCATCCGAACCTGACTGAAGTCACAGCTCAACCTTTCAGTCTGGCACTTACCATAACTCCAGAACCTACTATGGAGGTTGAACACACTCCAACAATGCAGGAATCCTCAACTCAGCTTCCAGAGCCACCTACACAGGCTGTAGCTCAACCTCCAGTGTATCAAGAGGTGACAATTTCAACAGGAGGTCAGGGTGAAGCTCAGCATCCAACATTGCGCAACATTGTAATGTTCAACCTTTGGAGTTGGGGTTACCATAACTTCAGTACCCACTATGGAGGTTGAACATTCTACACCCCTGAAGAAGACTACAGCCCCACATCCAGACCAGGTCCAGACTCAGCACCCAAAGTTGACTCAAGTCACAGTTAAACCTTTGGGCCTGGAACTTACCATAACTACAGAACCTACTACAGAGCTGAAATCCTCTCTTACCATGCAGGAGACCCCAACTCAGCCTCCAGAGCCACCTAAGGAGGTGGTAGCTTCACCTCAAGTATATCAAGAGGTGACAGTTTCAAGCCCAGGTCAGGATCAAGCTCAGAAACCAACATCACCCAATGTCAGAGTTTGGCCTTTAGACCTGGAGCTTACCATAACTTCAGCATCTACTACAGAGGCTGAGCATTCCACAACCCTGAAGAAGACTACAGCTCCACATCCAGACCAGGTTCAGACTTAGCATCCAAACCTGACTGAAGTCACAGTTCACCCTTTTGATCTGGAACTTACTATAACTAAGCATTCATTGGTATCTTCTGAAAATTACACCCCAGAAAAGAATGCCACTGGGAACATCGACCTATGTGAGCTCTGTATCTGCAGAGATGAGACACTGTCCTGTACTGGTCTCAGCCCAGAGCAGAGGCTCCGCCGAGTCCCTGTGCCAGAGCCCAAGACCAACTATCGCACCTTCGTCATCTTGTAAGAATCTCCTTTCCTCATTTGTTTCCTGCCCCTTGCTTGGCACAGCAGCCTTTTTCTTGAGGTCTTCCTAGCCCTTTTCCATCTTCCCAATTCACTTTGACTGACGTTCTGATTTTACCTTTTGCTTATCAGCTTTTACTTATTCTCATTCTCCTTACTATTTTGCCCCTTTTCCAGGATTTCACTTGTGATTGCCCTGACTCTTTTTATAAATCCATTTGTATTTAGCCCCATAATATCATTTCTTAACCTCTGCTCCCCTCCCATTTTTGAGCCACCCTCTTTACAGCAGGCTTCCTCTCCCCATCTCATTAGTGATGAGACAACAAAGTGGTTAAGAGTAGATTTTTGAGCCAGATTGACTGGTGTTGGGAAAATAGAATGGTTTGGTCAGGACCTCACCTTGGGTCCAGTTGGGTGTGGTTCAGCACATCCTTTGAAGCAAAATGTGTGTGTGTGCACGCGCACGTGTGTGTGTGTGTGTGTGTGTGTGTGGAGTTAGCGCCAATGTATTGTTTTAGTTTTGTTGCTATTCTTGTGTTCTTCAGAGTTTGTGAAGCAGGTTGGCTGACTAGTGCCTTGGGCAGCTGCCATACAGGTGGCCATGCTTTCCAACCTACAGCTTCCAAGGACCTGTTTGCCAGTTACCTAGCTCATAGACCTGTGTGTAAGGGGTCTGGTGACCCAGCCTGGCGTGTAAGGGGTCTGGGGACCCAGCCTGGCATGTGAAGGGTTTGTGACCTAGTCTGCGAACGGGCTTGAGGGGTCTGTGAGCTCCAGACCCAGCCCTAGCTTGACAATTGGCCCAGTTGGTGCAGGATTATGGGCAGGTAAAAGAGCTCCACAATTGGTGTCACAAACAGGATTAAAAGAGCTTTACAATTGGCACTGTGAGCAGGATTCCGACATTAAAAGAGCTTGACAATGGGCAATGTTGGCAGGATTCCGACATTAGCTTAGTGCCACAACTGGCTTTAAACCAAGGTCTGTCATTAATTAGCTTTGTGACCTTGGTTGAGTTATTTAGTTCTGTGACTCAATTTCCTCATCTATAAAATGGAGATTATGATAGTTACCATTTCATAGAATTGTCATGAGATTTAGATGAGTGAATATGTAACACCTACATCAGTGCCTAGCATAGATATGAATGGCAGCCATTATTATTATTATTACTATTCAGTCCCTCGGGTATGTTGAGAACACAGTTTTGTCCCTGGTTTTCTATATATAACAGCCATTTTGTACCCAATCCAGGGCTAAGTACTGTGGGAGCCACAGAAGTATGACATTGTCTCCAGAACGTGAACATGATAGGTGGGAAGAAAGGGACTAGGCATAAAAAGGGAGATGATATATAATTAAGAACTAAATTAGGTGCAGACAATGGGTACTGTAATTCACCAGAATTTGCAATCACTGAGGTGTAGGGATCAGGGAAAGCTGCATGGGGAAGCTAAAACTTTACCTGGGGCTTAATGAGTGGCTATAACTTGTTAAAAAGAGAGAAATACAGAGTACAGACTAGGCAAAGCCATGGCTGCAGGAATGATCAAAATTTTGTAGACCAGTTTGGCTGCAAAGAATTGGGTTAGGAAGCAATGATTATGAAAAAGCTTAAATATCAGCTGTAGAGGTTTGAACATTACACAGAGAGATATGGAGATCCATTGAAATTTTCAAGCAAAACAGATAAATGATTAAAACAGGAGAGTTGTTTTAGAATACAAATTTAGAGTCATCTAGAGGGGGAAGCTTAATAGAGGGAGACAAAATAGAAAGCCCTAGCAAAATCTAGGAGTGGTGTGAGAAGGGTCTGAACCAGAGCTGTTGTGAGAGGAGAGGAAAGACAATCCTGGGAGCACTTCAAAGAAAGGACAGACAGGATTTAGTAACTGACCGAAGAGTTGGGGGGTGGGGAGTAGGGAAAGAAAAAAATCAAATATAACTTCAGAGTTTCTGTCCTGGATAATGAGGAGGACGACGGTGGTATAACAGGTGGAAATGCAACAGTTAGGAAGGAGAGAGTCTGAGGGAAATGAGTTCAGTTTTAGGCTCCTTTCAGTGGTGAGCACAAAGCACCCAGAAGGCTTCTGGTTGAGTGCAAGTGCCCACCAGGCAGATGAGCAGACAGGTATTTCTTTTGACTTGTTTCTGCCCCTCTCCAGGGGAAACTGTGTATATAAACTAAGTAATTGTTGCTGAGGAACGGGGACAGAGTTAAAGGTAAGGATTCAGTCATCAACAGAGTTGAAACTGAATATAAGGAATTTAACAGGTTCCTCTAAACATGTGTCATTAATGGAGACATTCCCACTTTTTTTTTTTCCTTTTTGTCTTTTTTCGTGTCCGACAACGGATTGCAACCCTCAGTGTTGCGCCTGTACCGGACTGGGACCGGCAACGGGATCGCAACCCTCGGTGTTGCTCCCACACCTCGCTCAGCCAGTGAGCAGGCACCGGTCTGTATGTGGGATCCGAACCCTTGGCGGGAGCGCCGCCGCGCTACAGTGCGCCACTGGGCCGGCCCAAGAGACATTCCCACTTTAAAAAAAAAAGTCACGAAAGTATATTGGATAACATGTGAAAGTCTGTTCCCCCAATACCCCTTTATTGCCGCCCCCTTTTTCACCCCCCCACATCCGCCCGGCACCCTACTGATACAGGAGGTTCTCAGTTTCCCTGGGCTCAGGTTTCAGGACATGCCTCTGGGTTTGCAGCCACTTCCTGAGGTCTCAGCCCCCCTCCTCTGAGCTCTCCCCTGGAGGAAAGTTACTGTTGCCAGTTAGACCTACTTTTAGCACAGGGGGGCTGGCTTATGCAATCCAGTGGTTGGGCATGCTCAATTGAGAGCACAGAACATTCTGGTGCATATAACCTGGAACCACCCCCTTAATTGAATGTTCATTAGATAGAAAAACTATAAAAGGGGAATCCCAGCTGAAGGCAGGATTGTTGTTACTCACTTTCCTGTAGGCTACCTGCACTTCCTGGCTGAGGTGTGTATACTTTGCATCTAACTTACTTTCAGGAAGCAGCTATTCATTCTCCTGAGCCAGCCTGAACTTCATACTGAACTTTAGCTTTTGTGTTATACCTGATGTCTATACTGAACTTACTTTTGTGTTAAACTTGGTGTGGATCCTGCTCAGTCTCTGGAGCATCTGCACTCTCTCCATGGAACCTGCATTTCTTACCTATTTTACTAACTTGTTGTCACTGTCTACTGTGACTCTGCCCTTGAATTCTTTCCTGTGGCAAAGTAAAGAACCTGGTGGGACTGGGTGGGTTGAAGCTGACTATCAGGCCCCCAGACCCTACCTCTGACATCACTACCACCCATAAGATAACCCCTATTACCATTTTTTGTGTATGTCCTTCCTTCCAATCTCCTTCCTTTGCATTTTTTTCCTAATGAGATAATGTTTTATTTCTTGCTCAGTGATTTGTGCTTTTTCCCTATACAGTACATTTGAGAGTTCTTTCCACATTAGCACATTAGACTCTTTAATTTCTAATTTCCCTTACCCTTCCAATACCTGGAGAGGTTTCAACAGAGGGCACTTGGCCAAAGCTTTGGTGTTACTTGGCATGGGAATTCCTTATTCTTCTTTGCTGATAATGATACTTTTTTGCCCATTTTTCTGTTGAATTACTTGCCCTTTTCTTTGATTTGTAGAAGGAGTCAATTTAGACACAGTGATTTTTGGAAAAAATACTTACATTCAAAGTAATTAACTGGCAAAAAGAAAAAAAAAAGGCAAAGTAACTAACTGGCATTATCTTTCCAAAGATTGGACAGATAAGAAGTTAAGATTCTGAGGCGATGCCTCATGGTTTGTCCCTGTGGCCCCACATTCTTTCTTTATTAATTGTGCAAACTGATAGTCCTGGAAATTAGAAAGGTAGTATTTTCTGTATTTGAATATCCCCCTCAAGGTTGCCATGATTCTTTTACTTATTCTGTTCATGCTTTTCCTACCTGTTCAAGGATATGAACTGTTTCTTTACAGAAATTCCCAAGGAAACTCTATTTCTTACATTGATGAAACTACATGGAAGCATACCATTGGACTGAGAAACTGTGACTATATTCACTCCAGATATGAACACAAAATACTAAATGCATTGTAAGATCCTTCTTGGTCCAGAACTTTGAGGCGGATACCTCTGAGAAAAGGTATTTCCCCTTCCATATCCCAAAACAGCCTCCATTGATTGCAATCTTATGGTTATTTAAAAATTACGGGCCAGCCCGGTGGCGCACTGGATAGTGCGCCGCTTGGGAAGCACGGCGGCGCTCCTGCCCAAGGGTTCGGATTCCACATACAGACCGGTTCCCGCTCACTGGCTGAGCGAGGCGCGGGAGCAACGCCGAGGGTTGCAATTCCGTTGCCGGTCCCCGGTCCGGTACGGGGGCAACACTGAGGGTTGCGATCCGTTGCCGGACACGGAAAAAGACAAAAAAGACAAAAAAAAAAAAAATTAAATTTGGTGGGCCCTCTTTAAAATAAGTAAGGGGTAATTTATTTTCTGTTATACAAATAATACATGACTATATTCTTAATGTATAAAAATGAAACAACAGGTATAGTAGAAACCCTCTTTGTGCCCTAATCCCTCACCCCTGAGGTAAGCACTACTCTGAGTTTGGTATATATCCTTCCAGACCTTTCCCTATGCATTTGCCTACATATATGTACACATAGCAAAGTGGGTTTGTTATGAGGTTTTATTTATTTTTTTACATAAATGTTAACATCCTACCACTTGATTCTTTCACTTCATGATATGTCTTAGATTTTTTTCCTTCCTAGTACTTAGCGTGGTTACTCCATTCATTTAAACTCTTACATTATGTGCTGTACTATGGGCCATTCTTGCCATGTGATAAGCTGGTCACCATGGGGACTCTGTATAGAGTCCCCACCAAGAAGAAGGCCCTCCCCAGATGTGGCCCCTGGACCTTGGACTTCCCAGCATCCAAACTAGCTCAGAAGAAGAATCTCGCAAAACGAGGCAGCATGTGCAGAAGAGGGCCGGGCTCCAGCCCAACACACCCCACCTCCCACGTCCGTCCAAGGCTCCAGACCCACAGACCACCTGCCACATTCACTTGGGAGAAGCATAGCTCATGAGGGATTCATGTTGAAACCTGATAGAACCAAGTGATCCCTGGCCAGTCTGCTACTGTAAACAGGGTGGCACATATAGAGAAAGTTGACGGAGAGACAGTTTCCTGTCTGGGGTCTTAGGAGAGAAGCGCTGCCGTGGCCAGCTCCCAGGTCCTCAGCAAGGGTTGGGTGATGCATTCAGATGGCCTTGCCATTGTCTAACTTCAGGCAAGACCCTTGACTTTTCTGAGCCCTGCTTTCATCCTCTGTAACATGGGTATGATAGCACCCACCTTGCAGGACTGTTAAAGGGTTAGAAGTAATACCTAAAAGTATGCACACAGTGCCTGGTACATAGCAGGTACCCAACTGTTATAGATTGAATTGTTCCCCACCCCACCCCCCAAAATTGTATCTTAAAGTCCTAACCCCCAGGACCTCAGAATGCAACTTATTTGGAAATAGGGCCATTGTAGATATAATTAGCTAAGATGATGTCATATTGGAATAAGATGGACCCCTAATCTAATACGATTGGTGTTCTTATAAATAAGGGGAAATTTGGACACAGAGACACACACAGGGAGAACATGAGGTTAAGAAGAAGGCAGAGACTGAGGGGATGCTTCTACAAGCCAAGGAAGGGCAAAGATTGCCAGCAAACCCCCAGAAACTAGGAGGGAGGCCCAGGACAGATTCTCCCTCACAGTCTCCAGAAGGAACCAACTCTCCTGACACCTTGATCTGTGACTTATTGCCTTCAGAACTGTGAGACAAAACGTGTCTGTTGTGTAGTCACTTTGTTATGGCAGCCCTAGCAAATGAATACACCAGAAGATGGGAGCCCATTGTCATCTTTGATAATCCCCATGGCTCCTTCTCTCTGCACCTTCCAGGTGGCTTCCTCCAAGGGCATCCTGCTCCACCACTTGGAGGGATGCATGAAGGAAGTGTGCTGTGGGTGGAATCACTGGATGCTGAGACCAGAGAAGTGATGATTCCCCCTCCTTGTCTAAACATCTCTGCCACCCACAGCTCAGCCTGGGCAGTGCCTACCCCACTGCTCCCCCTTTTCGTGTCCCTGCACTCATCTGCTCCTCCTCTGCCCACATGCCCATCTGTGTGGTGGGGTCTTAGAGAAGACCATTTCCAGCCCCTGCACAGCTCTTGGATCTGCCAAACAAGGATGCCTGGCTTGGTGGAGGGATCACAGGAAATTGTCATAACAACTTCCTGTGCTTGGGAAGTGCTTCTGCAAACTGCTTTCTTAGCTATTGGGCCTCAAATGTGTCACAACAGGGTACAAAGATAACTGGAGCAAGCTGGGTTCCTGTGGGACTGGGGAGAGGGTGTGTGGCCTAGCAATGAATAAGTTTAAAGAGTGAACAGGAAGCAAGATGGTGGTATTCTGAGTTATTTAAAATTCTAATTCTATGTCTTTTTTTCTTTTTGGCAGCTGGCCAGTGTGGGGATCTGAACCCATAACCTTGATGTTATGAGGCTATGCTCTAACCAACTGAGCTAACCAGCCAACCAGTGTAGGGAAAAGGCTGCGGAGAGTGTAGAGAGTCCTCAGGGGGCCAAGGGGCATAAAGAAAAGGCACTTCAAAGAAGTGAGGGATCAGAGCATCAAGAGGAAACAGAGTGGCCGGCCATTTGTGGAGAACGTTGCTAAAGAAAGAAGGCTCAGGAGACCAAACCCAAGAGAGCTGGAACAACTTCACGTGGTGCGGAGGCCCAAGAAGTTAGTGGGAAACCCCTTCCATACAGAGCCTTCATTCACAGAGGAACATAAGGCTGCAGTCTCTTCTTTCCTGAAACAGTCCTCAATGGGCAGCTTCTCTGCTTCCACCACTGCAAAATCCCTACCTAAGATGAGAAACAGATCGAAAGACTCAATCTACACCATTTTTGCTTTAGAAGATACAATGCTAAAGTTAAAAATATGAAGGCTGCTAAGCTGATCTTACATTCCATAAAAAATCACCATTTTCATAAAACTCACTCTCATGTGGTCCACAGAACATGCAAAGCCAAACCGAGTCAAAAGCTCAGAAAGAAAGGTTCACTCAAGAGGCTGGTGTTTGCAAAGAGGCCTCCATTCTCTGCAGTGAGGAGCCTTATTAATTCCCCTTCACGAGGGGCTTTTTTTGTCTTCAGGAGACCTGAGTTCTCAGGAAAACCCGAGTTCTCAGGAAAACCCTTTCCCAGAATTATTTGCTCTTTCAGAACCTTCTATAGAAAAAATCACTACTGGGCCGGCCCCATGGCGTGCTCGGGAGAGTGCGGCGCTGGGAGCGCGGTGAAGCTCCCGCCCGCGGGTTCAGATCCTATATAGGACTGGCCAGTGCGCTCACTGGCTGAGCGCGGTGTGGGCGACCCCACACCAAGGGTTGCGATCCCCTTACCGGTCACGAAAAAGACAAAAAAAAAAAAAAAAAAAAAAAAAAAAAAAAAAACACA
>NW_007730397.1:85525-95006 GCF_000696425.1 Galeopterus variegatus
GTCAAAAAAAAAAAAAAAAAAAAAAAAAAAAAAAAAAGAAAGAAAGAAACACTACTGAAGAAAACTACTGCAATAAATACTTCTGATTAAAATGTTTTTGTAGAAAACACTACTGTACCAGTAGAAACTATCCCTGAAAACACAACCCACAGGAATTCTGCTGTGACTGCATTAAAGTTAATGCAACTGTTAAACAATCCAATGGAACACGATGGGAATACCACAACCTGGGCACTGACTTACCCCCCAAGCCCAAAGGTTTCACTTGCCCATCGCTTTCATCCCCAGGTGATCAATTTGAACTTCAGCTAAACCAGCAGCTAGGATCCCTCATCTCTGCAACAACATGAGAAGGTTCGTTTCTCATGTTATCTGGACTTTGAAAATGAACTGCTGTGAGCCCCATGTACAAATGGCTTGTTCCAAGCTCATCTCCAGGACAGGCCTCCTGAAGAAGCTTCTCAGTGAGCAGCAGGAAGTAAAGGCATCCAAGGCAGAATGGGATACAGACCAATGGAAAACTGAGAACTATACCAATGAGAGCACAGAAGCCCTAGGTGAACAAAAAGACCAGGAGTTACGTGAGGTGAGGACAGCTACTGAAACATGAGACCCAGAACTGTCAGTCATTTAGGGTCTGCCATTAAAATGCCCAAGCAGGAAGACCAGAGGCTCCTAGTCCATATCTTGTCTCTTTCATGTAACTTTGGCCAAGACAGTGATCTCCCTCTTTGATTTAGAGAATAAAGCAGACCTAACACACAAGATAAATTGTAAAAGAAAATGATTAATAATAAGATTATGTAACACATTAGATTTTGTATGTTCTTCAAGAACCTGTAATCTACTCATCTGGAAGAGTGGGATTTTATGGGGTATTTTTTTGTTTGTTTGTTTTTTTGGCAGCTGGTGCCTACCAGGGTCTGAACCCTTGACCTTGATGTGGATAACACCATGCATGCTCTAACCAACTGAGCTAACCAGCCAGCCCAAGAATGGGCTTTTAAATAGTTAGCTTTCATCCCTTCTTTCTTTTGGTGGGTGGCCAGTACAGGGATCTGAACCCTTGACCATGGTGTTGTAAGCACCATGCCCTCCCAAGTGAGCTACCCAGCCATCCCAGCTTTCATCCTATCTCTTTGTTTTATAAAAACAATTGTTCTTTCTTTTCTTTTCTTTTTTTTTTTTAAGCTCACTAAAGACGTTCCAGGATATGGCTATAACAACAAACTCATTTTGGCAATACCTGTGATGTGATGATTTTGATTATAATTTTCTATCTCATTGAGGTAAGAACAAAAAATGAATTCAAGTCCTAGAATACGTCTGTCTTTATAATAGAATCCGAACCCATAAAGTGAAAATCAAAGCCACTTTCCCACCTACTACTGTTTGACATTCCTCTTCAGTCACTGAGACTGAGGTGTGCTTTGTTCTTTTATTGCAAAGTATATTCCAGGGATTTTTAAAGGAACCCCACTCCCAGGAGATCTCTGTAGGATGAAAACCAAACTAACAAGCCACTAGGCTATTCTGAGAAGTTTAAGAAGGCCAGAGTTGATATGATAGTAAAATTTTGCCAACATAAAACTATGTCAGCAATTTTATGTACTTACCAGTCATGCCCTTCTACCTCTGATTTCTTTCTCTGTTACTAAAATGACAAGAGATGTATAATCTTAAGCGTCATGGAGCTGTCATCACCCTGGGGAGAAAGGAAGGGGCCAAAAGATAAAAGTGTTACCCTGGAGATTCATTAGATTTACATAGCATACTTCTCCAGTGTGTAAGGCATTGTGTAAACAGGTTCAGTTAAAGCCCTGCAGCTAAATCCTGCATTAGGCTACTCTAAGGCGTGTCATATTTACAGGAGCCTTTCTGGAGCTTGCTTCTGTTTACCTTTTGTTCAATTACAAAATAGCTTATTACTTTTCCCAACAGGTAGGTCCTGGCATACTAAAAGAGTGACTTAAGAAGCTGACAATCTTGACTCTACCCTACCAACCCAACCTCATTTGAGGTAAATTATTTACCTTTTCTACCATCATGGTGACCCTCCATTCCAATCAAAGCAGCCCCCCCACCACACCCCATTCATACTTGTGTCTGTGCCTTTGCCCATCTAAAATTCCTGTATGTCACTCTGCCTGTGGAAGTCCTATGAGTCTGTCAACAGCCACCTCAATTTCATCTTTCATCATGAAGCCATCCCTGAATACTCCAGACCTTCTGGGCCTAGTCCCTCTGTGAGATTTGTCACCATTTCTTGGAATCTATAGTGACGCATTCCGTCTCCTTTGAGAGCTTAAAAATGTGGTAAACAATTTTTTAAAAGACAGCTGTCTAAGAGAGAAACACTAAGGTCCACACATAATGGAGCAGAGCAGAGATGTAAGGTCCCTGGTCTACAGATGTGAGCAGAACCTGACTAGATGTATTAACATATCTAAAGAAAAACATGTCCATCTGCAGAGGGCTGGTCAGTAGTGAAAGCACAGACAAGGCAAGGAAGAGCCCAGCAAGGGTAGTGCCCACCTGACATTGTGCATGAGTTGACATGGCACCTAAGCCAGCAGATGTGGGGTCGGGCCAAGGCAAGGCTGTGCCTGGGGGGAGATGGGGGAATCCAGCCACCTCAGCCCTTTCCATGAAACACTGGAGTCATCTGATTCATTTTGTTCTGATTCTGTTCTCACATTAGCCTTCAGATTGTGCTTCAGTGTGCCACGGAGGCCCGTCTCTCCAGAGGGGTGATTCCCTGATCGTGTAGCACAGGTGCTGTCTGTGGAATGAGATATATTTCTCATTGTCAAGTTGTAATCTGGCATTCTGATTTTTGGCCAGTCCTGTGATATTGATAAGGTGAGACTGCTCTAAAAGGAAGAAGTGAGTTCTCTCTTGGCAAGGACAAAGTCTGATTTCTGAACCTAGGAGACAGGGACCAGCCTGGGCCCAGCTTGCGGAGGCCTCCAGGTGGCATGTGACCTTATGGTTTTTTGAACTATCAACTCCTATATTACTTTTAGTTTCTGTATACAATTTAACCTTATATTTTTATTTATTTATATGTTTTTATTATTTCATTTCCCTACTTAGATGATAAGCTATATGAAGACAGGGAGCATGTAGTGTTTTACCTGTAGTACAATAAAGGTGTTTAAAGGAAGAGACAGATGAGGCATTATGTCAACTCCATAATGAAGAATAATACAGCCTAATATTTCCTTGAAGTAGTAAGCAGAGTCTTACTGTGTTCCTAAGACATTTGAAATGTCACCTTTTAACATTCTAATCAGTGGGAGAAAATGAATAAATGCTAACAGAACAGCTGCCTAACTATTTGAGGGGCAAGTAATGGCAGATCCCTAATCTCACCTTAAAACATGTTTCAGTAAATGTAAAAAAAGAAAATGTAAAAATATTAGAAGAAGATAGAAGCAATATATTTTATAATCTTGGCAGTGGAGAAGAGCTTTCCCAGCCTGATATCACAGGCAGAAAACTTTGGTAGATTTGCCGGGCTTGTCTGTGACATCACTAGCAAACTTAGCACTTACATATGCCAAGCACAGGATAAAGAGTTTTCCATGTACTGTATGATTTAATCCTCACAACAGTCCTGGGAGGAGGAGATTATCATCCCTATTTACAGATGAAGGAGATCAATTTAAGGCCTCCATTGCAGAACCAAAAGCAGATCCCAGATTCCCTTGACTGCAAAGCCTGTGCATCCTGCTGCCACTCTGTTTTGCCTCCTTAAAGACAAAACTAAAAAACATTGAGGTACAATGAAAACCATTGGAAGGATTAATATATTTAATATAAAGAGTTTTATAAACCAGCAAGAAAAAGACAATCCAGTGGAGAAAGGGCCAAAGGCTGTGAAGAGTAGATAATTTATAGTCTATGCCGAAGCATCTGTGGACCTAGCCTTGTGGCTTAAGGGGTGTGAGTCTTATTAGAGGCCTTTTGTCACTTCACAGAATAGTCTGATATTTTCTTTTCGTACTTTTATAGCATTATGTTATTTATATTTTTTAATCCACCTAGAATTTGTTTTATTTCTTTGTTTTTGAGTATGGTTGAGTTAGGGAGTCTAACTTATTTTTCCCTTCATGAATATTCAATTGTTTTAAGACAATTTTTATTGTATGGTTCATTCTTCAGTGATCTAAAATACCGTCTTTGGGCCGGCCCGGTGGCGCACTGGATAGTGCGCCGCTTGGGAAGCGTGGCGGCGCTCCTGCCCGAGGGTTCGGATCCCACATACAGACCGGTTCCCGCTCACTGGCTGAGCGAGGCGCGGGAGCAGCACTGAGGGTTGCGATCCCGTTGCCGGTCCTGGTCCGGTGCGGGGGCAACACTGAGGGTTGCGATCCGTTGCCGGACACGGAAAAAGACAAAAGACAAAAAATAAATAAATAAATAAAATACCGTCTTTATCTGGACTCTGTTCTCTTCTGTTGATCCAGTTGTCTTTTCCTGTGCAAGTACCAGGATCACACTACATAATTCCAGCTGCCTTATAACATATTTTGAGTTATATATTTGGTAGGGTGAGCATCTGCTCTTTGGTCTTCTTTTTCATACATTTCATAGCTATTCTTGCCCATTTTCTCTCCCAAATGTCACCTGGTCAATTTTTGTAAAAAATTGTTTTGGGATTTGAATAGGATTGCATTGAATTTGTAGATTGACATCTTTACAACATTCTAGGAACATGGTATCTCATGCCGTGTATTTATATCTTAACATCCTTCAGAAGAGTTTTAGTGTTTTCATCACATAGATCTTACACATCTTTTAAGTTTATTCCTAGGTACTTTACATTTTTATTGCTGTTGTATATGGGATCATTCTTCCATTTTTTTTTTTCCTTTTTGTCTTTTTTACTGACCGGTAACGGTATCGCAACCCTTGGTGTCGCACCCGTACCGGGGACTGGCAACGGGATCGCAACCCTCGGTGTTGCGCCCGCACCGCGCTCAGACAGTGAGCGGGAACCGGTCTCCACATGGGATCCGAACCCTCGGCGGGAGCGCCGCTGCACTCCCAAGCGGCGCACTCTCCAGTGCGCCACTGGGTCGGCCCAATTCTTCCATTTTCTAATTAGTTATTGGGGGTACATAGGAAAGCTATTGAGGTTTGTGCACTGATCACTTGATTTTGTACCTAGCCACCTTATTGAATCCTCACATTACTTCCAATAAATTTTTAGTTGTTTCTCTTAGGCTTTTTAGATTTTCCATCATTTTATATGCAAATAATGATAGTTTTATCTTTTCCTTTCCAATCCTTATGCCCCATTTATTTTTCTTATTGCATTTATTAGGACCTCAAACCAACAATGACAAACAGTAGCTGTAATAATAGGTGTCCTACTCCTGTTCTTGACTTTCTTAGGTCTCTGGGAGATACTTTTATCAAGTTACAGATGTTTCCTTTTTTTCCTACCTTTAAGAATTTTTGCTAGAAATTATCTGTTGAATGTTACCTAAAGAGTCAATAAGTGCCAGCTGCATGCAAGACCCTGAGCTAGGTACTGTGGAAGAATCAAAGAACTATTAAACAGGATAGAGTTCCTGTTCTCAAAAAAGTTATCTCACTGGGTAGATAAGACTTATAATAAATAAAAGGAATGAATGAAGATTTGGAGATAATGGTCATTGTGATGGATGATCATGATTGTGTTTTTTTCCAGAACAGATTTATTCTCATAGAACAGTATCAGAGGAGGATAAGGATCCCCCAAATCAGTATTTACCTGGCAATTTTTAAATTAGAATTTTAGAACTAGAGGAGAACTTAAAATGTATCTATCTCAATTCCCTCATTTTGCAGTGAGAAAACTGCCAGAGGCAGGAAGAAGACTTCCTTAACCCAGGGCTCTGCCTGACCCCAGCAACATTAGTTCCCCAGGCAAAGCTGAGTTAGCAGCGACTAGTAAGTAAGGAGACATCTGCTGTCCTTCCAAGAGAGGGTGGAGGGGAGAGGTTTTGGTGGTGCCTCTTCCTTCTGCTGGGGAGTGGGCATCAGGCCAGAGGCCTTCTTTGAGGCTCTGGAGAGGGGGTGGGGAAGGCCACATGACATCGACATAATTCAAGGCTGATAGAAGGCAGAATGCATGAGTCCTTCCTCTAACGTGGCAGGAAAACATCTTCTTACCCTACTGGTGTTTGGGCTCCCACTCTCTATTCCTTTTATCCAAAATTCATAGAGTTTAACTAGGAGAGACCTTAGACAGTAGTCTGTCTCTTCCTTTTATTATAAGGAAACATAGAAAGAGAAAGGGAAAATACCTTGCCCCATGGTCACATTGCTAGTGAGTATCAGAAATAAGACGATTCCGGGGCCGGCCCGGTGGCGCACTGCTGTAGTGCACCGCTTGGGAGGCGCGGCGGCGCTCCCGCCAGACGATTCCTTTTCTAGCTGGGGATTCTCCATTGACTGTACTGTGCTTGGGCTGGGAGCTACATTTTATATCACGAATCAGTACACACATACTATGTAGACATAAGTAGCTTCTGAAATGACACACTGATTTTTTCATATTGTTTGTACTCAGAATATTTTGTGTTGTAGTGCTAGTCATGTCCTTTAAACTGGTTCCATAACTCACTCACTCACTCATCAGTGACAGCCTGCAGATAAAATCAATGAGCTAGATAACTTGGCTAGTTGAACCCAGGCATTTGTTGAGGTGATTCAACCTCTAGGATAAAGCAGCTGGGAAAACAGAAGCACCTTATCGCCCACCCCCCATGCGAATGACGCATGTGAGACGAAGCTGAAGGGGACTGATGTGAAATGCTGGAGATGGCAGACGCTTCTGTCCTGTGTGGCTGTGCATTCTGTTCACTGCATGAGAGCACAGTGGGGCTGAAAATCCCACCTATGTTCTGTGCCATATACAAAGTTCTCCCCAGAGACACTGTGAGGCCCTTTTGGACAGACACAGAGAGCTTCTGGAAGCCCAGCATGCATGAAATTTTTTTGAAGGTCCCTGGTCTGTAGTGATTTTGCTCCTTTTGATTATGGACTGAGGTGTACATTTAGCCCTAATAAGACCAGAGATGTACATTGTAAGAGACGAGGAAAATGGTGTGAATCACTAATTGTCTTGTGTGTGTGTTTTCTCCTAAGGGGCTTTTTCAGATTTCTGCTGCATAGGAGATGCTCACAGCAAAATGACTCTCAGGTAAATTTGAGAAGGATTCACTGCTGTGTCCAGAGAGAGCAGGGGAAATGCAGAATTAATATTTCCCCTTTTATTTTCTAGGAGGGCTCTTTCTGGCTAAGGTGGCCATTTTGGCTTAGGGATTCATATAGACCTCTTGATGCTACATGCAAGAAAAACATGGCCCAGAAGCTACGTGACAAGGAGTCTTCTGATGAGGATGAAATTTTCAACAAGGATACAGGGTAAATGCTTGCAGACAACTAAAAGTTTGTATCTTCAATGAGGAGACAAAATAAAAATAAAACTTTTCATTATTTTATTTTATTTTTTTTGGCAGCTGGCCTGTAAGGGAATCCAAACCCATGACCTTGGTGATATAAGGCTGAGCTAACCAGCTGAGCTAACTGGCCAGCCCGTTAATTGCTCTTTTCAAGAGTAAAAGCTTTGGCAGTGTTCTCCTTCCCCTAGGGAGCTCAGAGAAGCCCATGAACTAGATCCACCTGACAAGTAGGAGGAAAATAGATGCTCAAGAACAACACAGAGTGACCCCATCCTGCCTCAGGCCACCTGCAAATTTTATTTTCTAATATTGGCTTGTAAAATACTTATTTTTCTCATATAAAATTCATATCCAATTCTAGCCATGGGGTAAGAAATTAAAATGTAAATAGTTAAATATTTATATACAAATAACAATGGCCATAGGCAAGAAAAGCAAGACTGAAGATGGAATCTTTCATGGGAGCCAGTGCTGCCACCAGAGGCCATGTGGGCAAAGGATGAACAGGGCTTTGCTCCCTCATTTCCCAATATAATCAGTTTCTGGGAGCCTTGAAAGCATATCAGCCTCAACAAGTGTAGATTTTTAAATCAAATACCAGTTGTTTTGGTGCTCTCTCCCCTGGTTTATCAAGAACCAGTCACTTACAACATATTTGACTTGCTGCCCACAGGGGATCAGCCACCTTCTGGCCCCTCTCTTTGGTCTTTGGTCTTTGAGGTTGTCAGAGTATTTGGATCACTGAGCCTACCTGTGCTGTGGGGTCAAGTCCTTTTCTCCCAAGCCCTCAAACTCATGCATGAATATGTGTCCTGCCTTGGTAAGGAGTTCGCCACTCTTACAAGCTGGCAGAAAATTCACACTGCTTTTTGTTCCTCTTCTTAAAAATCCCAATCCTTGTATAGCTAGCAGGGAGGTGCTGGAGGGACAGGATAAAGAAGAAAGTGTGAGACCAGTAATTTCCCAAGATTGCCCTCTGTGGGCCTTTATTTCAGTAAACATATTGGTGGGGCGACATCTCCAGTGACATGCACTCCCCTCACCTCTCCTGACCCCCCTGCGGGTCAGGTATGTGCTGCCCGGCTCCCTCCAGCTCTGTCAGCACCACACCTACCCACTTCCTGTCTCACCCCACGCAGACCCATGGCTGCATGATTCCAAGTGTTAATGCAAAGTACAATTTGCAGAAGATGAAAGGCTTCCCCCACTCCATCTTCAAAGAAAAAGCCATTAATAAATCACATTAGGAAGTCAGTGAAAGTTAAACATACTAGTGAAAGAAAATCTGAATGAACTAGAATTGATAATCCACCTATCTGAGCACAAATCAGTGTTGGCAGTTCAGTAATATGGACGAAGAATGGTGCCAGCGGGGCCGGCCCGTGGCTCACTCGGGAGAGTGCGGTGCTGATAACACCAAGGCCATGGGTTCGGATCCCATATAGGGATGGCCGGTTCGCTCACTGGGTGAGCGTGGTGCTGACAACACCAAGTCAAGGGTTAAGATCCCCTTACCGGTCATCTTTTATAGAAAAAAAAAAAAAAAGAATGGTGCCAGCCACAGGAGAATGGCGTGGAGCCCCCAGGGAGCAGTGAGACACACTGGGGACAGCCTTTCAGTTCCTCCTCTGGTTGGTCAGCTTGCTGACGCTGGGCAAGGGACACCTGTTCTCTGGATGCCTGCCCAACTTACCCCCCAAAGTGTCTTACTGAGAATGAAAAAATAGTATTTGTCTAAGTGGTGACTTCAGTGAGCCAAGAAATATTTACTGAGTTAAAGTACAAGACTAAATAGTAGGGCCGGCCCGGTGGCGCACTGGATAGTGCGCCGCTTGGGAAGTGTGGCGGCGCTCCCGCCCGAGGGTTCGGATCCCACATACAGACCGGTTCCCGCTCACTGGCTGAGCGAGGCGCGGGAGCAACGCCGAGGGTTGCGGTCCCGTTGCTGGTCCCCAGTCCGGTACGGGGGCAACACTGAGGGTTGCAATCCGTTGCTGGACACGGAAAAAAAGACAAAAAAA
>NW_007730397.1:96006-107981 GCF_000696425.1 Galeopterus variegatus
GAAAAAAAAAAAAAAAAAAAAAAAAAAAAAAAAAAAAAAAAACAAGACTAAATAGTAATAATGGTAGGAAGCAGCAGTTACCAATTACAACTCGCGTAGCTGGTGCCAAGCCCTGGCTGGCTTAGGCATTTTGCAGGTTTTGGTGGTGCAGGTTTTGGAGGCTACCAGCAGAAGCATATATTATTTATCATCATTGACAGGTGAGGAACCAGAACTAAAAGAATGTAGGTAACCTGCCCACGTGCCCAAGGCCACACATCCATTAGGACGAGTTAGGGTCTACGACTTGAACTTGCTAACAGGCTGCTAGACTCCAGAGCCTCTTAACTATTACACCGCCCTGCTGTAGGGTATAGAGATGTAAGGAAGTATGAACTGTGGTTGCCATCAAAGAGTCAATAATACTGATGGCGAGGACGATGGCAGCTACTGCTTATTGGACACCAGCTCTGGGCCAGGTATGGTACTAGGCACTTTAGTTATACCGAGTCATAAGGACAGAAACTCCCATGTCAACTCAAACTCTGTAATAGGGCTGGGGTATTGATTTTAATAAGAGTGTTGGACACAAGCAGGGAGCTGACAAGAAACCAAGAACAGAGATCCTTGTACTGCTGGGCTTCCCAAAGTCTAGACTGAGATTCCAGGTAACTCCAGGTTCCTATTTTGGCATATTTACATCATTTAAAGTTCGGTACACAAACTGAGGCTTAGATAATATTTTTTGTGTAACACTGTTTCACATTTGTACTATTATTATTAGTTTCAAATGCTACCCTCCCATATTTCTAAATTAAAACTTCCCAGAGAGATTCTGCTTTGCCCAGCTTGTCCTAGATTGGGCAGAGTTTCTGCCTGAGCCTGTAGTTTTTACCTGGCCAGCCTGTGGATGAACTGTCCCTCCTTGGGCAAGGTATGCACTCCTGGCTGTAGCCTGGAAAGGGGAAGGGTGCCCAGGGTCAGGTGGCACAAAACACAGCTGCCAAGTGCTGCCTCCATCTCCATCTTACTGATGGGCAAACTACAGCTCAGAAGACCAGCTCTTCACTGAGACCTGATTGACGGAGACATATGGACCCAAGGCCAACAGCTACTAAATGAATAAAATTTCTCACTGATTCTGATGAAACGTGTCAGACATTTTTTAAAAGATGATGAAATGAGGGCCGGCCCGGTGGCGCACTCGGTAGAGTGCGGCGCTTGGGAGTGTGGCTGCGCTCCCGCCGAGGGTTCGGATCCTATATAGAGACTGGTCCGCTCACTGGTTGAGCGCGGTGCAGGCGCGACACCGAGGGTTGCGATCCTGTTACCGGTCACGAAAAAAGACAAAAAAAAAAAAAGGAAAAAAGATGATGAAATGAGGCAATGCATGGTTAGGGCAAAAATGATACAGAAAAGAAATGTAGTGTTTCAGAGGAGGGAGAGTCAGGTGACCTAGGGAGAGCCTATGAAAAAGAGAGACCTTGAGCTGGGCCTGGGTTATATGCCAGACACCATGCCTTGTGCTGGAGAAACAGTTGACAACTAGGACAGAGGCCCTTTCCTCAAGGGGCTGGTAGACTAGGAAGAGAGACAGACATGTGAATACCGAGAAGACCATGTGTTAGACAGGACATCGGCAGTGGACCAAGACCTGGCTCAGCTCTTGGCTGGCTGGAAAGGAGTAGATATAAGGGTTGGCTCAGAGGAGGGGAAGTGGAATGAAAGATTTTTAGCTGAGAAGAGGAAGGAAAGGCATTCTAGACAGTACGAAGGCAGAGGAGCACGAAGCCTCGGGGCATGTGGGAACCACGTGCAGGCTGGTATTCTGGAGCATGAAGTGCAAGGAGCAAAAAACAGTGCATGCAGCTGCACAGGTGACAGGGAGCCAAGTCCCCAGCAAGAGACTCCTGTCACCCAGGAAATGCCCAGGGATTTAGGAGCTCTGTGTCAGGACTGGGGCCACAGACCAAATGTTAGAATAGAAGGTGCTCCTAACATACTACTTGTCAGGAAGTTACAAGTGTTTTAGGTGCTCTGTGTCAGAAACCAGAGACAGAGACTGCATATGTATTTCTTATGTCACACCACACAGGAAAACAGAAACCACCCTAGGTATTTCAAACAAAAAGGGATTTTATATCGGCCATTAGTGCTTATCACTGGAGGGGGATTAAGGTGGTGAAAGTTGAGGGGTGGCATGGAGGATTGTTATTTTACCAGAGCTGATTTCCAGAGAATCAAAGTCAGGAAACTTCAGAAAACCATGCTGATGTCATTACAGCCCCACGGTCCCCAGGCTGGTGACTGGTGGGGGAATGTGTAATCCAGCTGGCCACTAGAGCCTGCATGTTTGCTGCTGCAGAGGGTGACTTCTACCTCCTCTCCACCTTCCATATTTCACATGAGTACATTTTATTGGTAGCACCCTGCTGCCAAGGGAGTCTTGAAGTGTGGTTCCTGGACTTCTGGCACCCGCATAGACAGGGGTGGGAATGGGTGCCAACAGGCTGCCAACACTCTGCAGCACACCTCCATATCCAGATGTGGCAAGGAGGTGTCCTGGTGCCCTGCCCCCTTTTTGGTAGGGCATCCAAGGCTTTGTAAAAGAAGGGGGGGGTCCATGTGGGGTGACATGGTAGAGACCTAGCTAAGTCAGAGTCCCAGGAAGGTGTCATTATAGCTGGGCAACAGGTGAGGTGCATGTTGCGGATGGCATGCTGTCATCCCCAGAGGTGGGAGAAATGTGTGGGATTGATCCTTAGTTTGTTCTGGAATGTTCCCACTGGAGTAAAAGCTGGGTGGCCTGCAGGCCATACAGTATCAGAGAAAATGTAGCTCCCATTCAAATGAGCTGCCAGAGAAAAGGTGTCCAGAGGGAAATTCAATTTCTTTTTTTGTTGTTGTTGTTGTTTTGTTTTTTTGTCTTTTTTCGTGACCGGCAACGGATCGCAACCCTCAGTGTCGCACCCGTACCGGACTGGGACTGGCAATGGGATCGCAACCCTCGGTGTTGCGCCCGCACCTCGCTCAGCCAGTGAGCGGCCGGTCTGTATGTGGGATCCGAACCCTCGGCGGGAGTGCCGCCGTGCTTCCCAAGTGGCGCACTGTAGCAGTGTGCCACCGGGCCAGCCCTGGGAAATTCAATTTGTGAAAATATAGTCTATGGACTTCTATCCTCAAACATCACTGGGATTCTTATTTAAATGGTTGATCCACAAAACCTCCCTTCCAACCCATCTGCCACTCCTCCTGAGCCAATCTCGGAGACAAAGGGACCTATTTTAAAGCTGTTTTATGCCCACTAAACTACTGAGGTATGACACAGAAAGCAGGGAGGAAGCAGAGGTTCTCTGGCAGGAGATGAAGGTGGAGGAGGCAGGACAGGGCGGTGCGAGGAAGACTGGCTTCTCACCTCGGTCTCTGAACACAGGTGACGCTGCCACGGCCTCCCCCACCCTGGAGTCAGGGCCTCTCACCCCTGGCGAGCGACAGGCTCTACCGGCTCTGGCTCCTGACATCCCGGTGGGAGTGAGAGCTGTTGAGACTGGAGGATGGGAGCAGGGGGAGCAGACCCATTCAAGAAGAGGGAAACTCTGAGGCCTGAAGCACAAGTGGAAACAGTGGTTGGAGCCAAGGCTGTGTGTATTGGAGGCTGACACTGGAAAGAGGGTTTGGCACCACACTGGGGAGGGTTTTGGCTCGCAGGGCTGAAGGAAATTCAGACTGCAACCTGTGAACAGCTGCAGGCTTCACGTGGGTGAGGACCAGACCCCAAGGAAGGTGGACACTAAGATAGAAGGAGACCGGGTCCCCGACAGATGAGCCACCAAACCAGCCCTGGACTTCTTAACCAGATTGTACATGAGAGCTCAATAAACTGCTTTCTTGTTTAACCCACCGTTGTGTTGGGTCTCTACTGCAGCAGCTGAACCTATTACCTAACAGAGTGGGTATGTGGGTTAGCTATGGCCACAATAATGCTATGTAACAAACCATCCCCAAACGTAGTGGGTTGGAATAATGATTCTCACGGGGCTGCAGGTAGCTAGTACAGTTATGCTTTAACTCTGTGCTGGCTGCGTTGTCTCTGCTTCTTGTGGGTCTGCAGATCAGCTAGAGCAGCTCTGTCCCATGCGTGTTTGTTCTGGAGCCCAGGCTGAAGAGGCTACCAGCAGAAGCTCTTCTCATGGTGGAGGTGGAAGCCAATGAGGGCAGCAAAACCTCATAGGCCTCTTTAAGCCTGGGCTCGGAGCTGGCACATTTTCATTTCTGCTTCATTCCATGAGCCAAAGTAAGTCACATGGGCACGTCCAGAGCTAGGAAAGTGCACTCCTCCCACTGCTGGAGTGAGCAGGAGGGAGGACATGTTGGGACCTAAAACCACATGGGCTGTAGGCAAATTTTAAAGATATAATTTTTTTCCTTGGCATGCATTTCTCTGAGTTCCCTCTTTCCCCATAGTTATTTGACATTTTGAACCTTGGTTATGGGACAAGACGACATTATTTACATGAACATAAAGTTGTTTTCCAGCCAGCCTGAAGCTGCAGACTTGCACATACTATCTAAGAGAAATCAAAGAAGATGTTAATAAAGCTGGGCTGATCCCACCCCTCCAGTAGGACCGTGAGATAACAGCAAGGACAAGAGCAGAAACCAGACAGTCTTGGCCAGACTTTGCATCTGAGACCTTGCATAAAGCCTTTGCCCCCACTGCTTATGTCTCCCTCCCTCCTGCTTTTCATTTCCCACTTTGCATTCCCTCCTCGCCCTCTTAAAAACCCCTGAGTAAATCTGAGTCTTTGAGATGGCTTTAGCCTGCCCCTTGTCCTTCAGGTTTACCAGAGAGATGGGTTAGCCTGACATCTCTCCTCAGGTCACTGGTGTTCCTGGAAGAAAGCAGACATCCATTTTCACCAACATTTGACTTTTGTTTGTTTGGTTTTTGCCTGGGGGCAGGTAGTGAGGGCCTGTGAGTTTAATATCACATTTTGGGGAGCCTCAGCCAGGAGCTGAGTGTGCCCTGTAACCCCACAATGAGGTTATAGCACATGTGTGGATAGTGTGGATACAGGAGGGGGTGAGGAATTGGGGCCAACAGTTCTAACCCATGTGTGATGAGTCCTGGTTTAGAGGTTATGCAACCTGGGTCCACTCTTCTAGTGGTTACCAGGAAATGTAGCATAGTGATAGTGATAGGTAGTGTCTGTCACCTTGAAGACTCAACCACAGTTCTCTATTGGGTCAGGAACCCTGACAAGGCAATAATCACATTTTCTCCCTCTCCACATGGCCCCCGCTCCCTTCCACCGATGCCCAGCACCAAGCCCTGCCCTTAGAGATGACTCAGGACTATTACTGAGTAAAGTTTAGACTGTTCTTTTACTCTCCCCATGTGATTCCTTATGAAAAACAGACTGACTTCCTACAGTCAGCACATAGTGCTAAGTATTTGCCCCATAAGCTGTAAAGAGACTGTGCCATTTGGAGCTGGGAGCTGTATCCATATCTGACACCAAATCCTGTCCCTACTGTCTCCCATGGGGACCTCCAGAAGAAAAGCCCTCATCCCAGGGCTAAACCCAAAACCGATTAGTGAAATTTCTCTAGAGGCCATTGAAACTGGAACGATTCTCTCACCTGAACTATCCTAAGAGGAAGGCTGTGTAAAGACACAAACCTAGTCAGGGATCCACATGGACTTAAGGGCAATTTGAAGGCAGTGACATTCATCATCAGAGCCCCCGCTGCTCCACAAAGCCTTGGCCCCTCTCATTAAGGCAAAAGCAAGATTAGCTCCAGATTCTGAACCTTAATTGCTGCCCTTCCCAGGACACTTTGCCCTTTAAAGGAAAACCACTTAAAGAGAGCTGTGACGAACCCTGAAGAATGCCACTGTTGTCACTGAATTCCAGGCACGGGCCATATGGGTGGAGAGTGTGTCTTAGGACAGTGACTCATGGTAAATTGTTTCCCCCATTCCCCCAAAGGCACTATTCAATGTCAAGCTATCTGAGGCCCAGCCAGATAAAAGTGGGTGAGGAACCTAGGGTTGTTGTAAGGTGTCCTGGTTATGATATATGTGGAAAGATTTCAGGGCTTGTTATGAAAAGTTATGGCCCATGGCTCTCTAGGCTGGGTAGGGGGTCACCCCAGTGGATTACAAGAAGATATTATGCAGCAGTTTTAAAAATGAGGCAGACTACAGCCAGCCGCCAAAAAAAAAAAAAAAAAAAAAAAAAAAAAAAAAAAAAAAAAGACAGATGAACAATCTGTGTCAAAGATGTGCAGGCGTTCACTTTGTTGTGTGAACAAAGAAAGATGGAGTCGCTGTGTACAGTACACTGCTGTGTGCTGTGCATTATCTGTACAGAACTACAGAGCTGCATGGCCCAATGCAGTAGCCACTAGCCCCACAGGGCTATTTGAATATACATTTAAATTTAAATTAATACAAATTAAATAAAATGTAAAAGTCAGCTCCTAAGTCACATTTCAAGTGCTGAAGCCACATGTGGCTAATGGCTAGCATATTGGACAGCCCGGTAGACTGCTTTCTTCATTCAGCTCTGTTGGACAATGCTGGTGTAGAACACCTCTGCAAGGACACACAAGAAACTGGCAGTAATGGTGGCCTTCAGGGAGGGCAACTAGGGGGCTGCAGCACCGTATACCCCTTTGTACCTTTTGAATTTTATATCATATGCTTGAGTTATGTATTTTAAAAATAAGTTTTATGGTCTTAGAACACCAAGAACAATGGTTCAGTTACCCATACTGGCCATCCACCAAAAATAAATGGTTAAAAATAAAAATAAATAAAAAATTTAAAAAACAAATTGGAAAGGGCTGGCCAGTTAGCTCAGTTGTTTAGAGTGCCACCTTGTAACACCAAGATCAAGGGTTTGGATCCCTGCACCAGCCATCCACCAAAAATAAATGGTTAAAAATAAAAATAAATAAAAAATTTAAAAAACAAATTGGAAAGGGCTGGCCAGTTAGCTCAGTTGTTTAGAGTGCCACCTTGTAACACCAAGATCAAGGGTTTGGATCCCTGCACCAGCCATCCACCAAAAAGAAAAAAGAAAAGAAGAAAACCCAAGCTAACAACTAACCAGCAATGTGACATTCAACTGAACTCAGGAAATATTTAGTACCTATGGCTGACTGGTTGGCCCAATTGGTTAGAGCATGGTGTTATAACACCAAGGTCAAGGGGCCAGCCACCAAAAAAATAAGAATAAGAAAAAACAAATTGGGAATGAGGAATCCTTATAATGGGGCCCCTATACCTAGACAGTGGTTCACAGGAAATTGTTCTACAGTTTGCCTAAAACAAAATAAGCTAATAGATATTATGATTTTACATTTAATTTGTTTCACAGCTTAACTTTTTAGCTCTTGCTACCTTCTCTGCTCTTATGAGTTCATAGGCAACAAAGTGTGTTAATAAGTAGCAGAGGAATGTTTAAGGAAAAACAACCAGCTGTCATGCACTGGTTGCATGTATCTTTTTCTTTCCTGAGAAATGAGTGCAACTGATTGTGATTTTTTTCTTCATGAATAAACAGCAACCATAGTTCCTGTTGGTAATGTTGTTACTGGTTCTGTAACAGAAATAAGTGTTCTGCAGAATGCACAACTTCCATGCACCCTGCTTCCTGAGTAAGTCTGAGAATCGGTGTTATAGAGGATGGGGAACCTGCCTGGAAGTAACCTGTCTCCAGGTGAATTAAGGTGGGAATGGGGTGGGGGGAAACTGTGTGACATCAAACTATGCTCTTAGAGAAAGAATATACATAGACCAAAAGGGGACAGGAGCATACAAGATGCCCTGCTCAAAAGCAACCCCTAGAGCAGTAATTTCCGATCTGTGACTACAGGTCCTTGGAGGGCCAGTTACAGCAGCAGGCCTCCGAATGCATGTGTGCACCCAGTGCCATTTGCAGAGCAAATAAACCCTGTGTCTCCCTCAAATATAATTATTATATCACTTATAGTAATCATATGTTGAGAGTGTGTGCATTGATCTCATTTAAATCTTATAGCTAACTGTCAAGTAGATCTTATTCTCCCCAATTAATAGATAAGGAAACTGAGGCTGGGGATAGATAACTTTCCCAAGTTCAAAAAGATATATTAGGGCTTTTTATGTTCCATTTGAAAAAAATCTATCTAAAACACGCTTAAACAAAAAATGGCATACATTATATTGGCTCATGTAATGGAAAAACTCTGCTTTCCTCTGTGATGGCGCCAGCTTCATGAGGACTCACACCCCATGTCTGCAAAAATGGTCATCAGTAAGTCCAAGTCGACACTGCTGTAGAGGAAGCAGCTCAGAGGAAAGCCATCCCTCCAAAGGCCTCTGGCCTGCTCGGACCATCTGTCAGGGAAGAGGAGACTCTGACTGGCCAGCCATGGTCATGTGTGCATCCCGGAGTGGGGGGCTTAACTCAGTCCCTCAATTACAGCAGAACTGCAGAGAGTGTAGGAGGCTCATCCCTGTAGTAAAACAAGAGGGAAGTTCTGATACCAGAAAAGAGAGTGAGCTAAAAAACGGAGAATCGAAGGTTGACGCTAGACTGAAGTAACCCTTGAGCCTAAACTCTTATCAGTTTTTCAAGTGTTCATAGATGTTGTTGTGATAAGCAACTCACAAATTCATTTAAAAGCAGTTGTGTGGGGCTTGCTGGTTAGATCAGTTGGTTAGAGTGTGGTGCAATAACACCAAGGTGAGGAGTTAGGATCCCTGTACCAGCCAGCCACACACACACACAAATAATAATACTAAATAAAAATAAAAGCACTTGTGTCTTCCTGGTAATTTTTGATCCTTATATATATATTTTTTCAATTAATGGATACTAAAGGTACAACTACATCATGAGGAGGCCCAAGAACATTGCTTTTTTTTTTTTTTTTTTTTTAATATTAAAAAGGGATTTATTTTTTTTGGTGGCTGACCAGTATAGGGATCTGAACCTTTGACCCTGGTGCTACAAGGCTGCGCTCTAACCAATTGGGCCAACCAACCAGCCCCTAGAAAGGGATTTTTTTTTTTTTTCCTTTTTGTCTTTTTTTTACTGACCGGTAACGGAATCGCAACCCTCGGTGTTGTGCCCGCACCACGCTCAGCCAGTGAGCGGGAACCGGTCTCCACATGGGATCCGAACCCTCGGCGGGAGCGCCACCACGCTCCCAAGCGGCGCACTCTCCAGTGCGCCACCGGGCTGGCCCTAGAAAGGGATTTTTGACTTAGGATGTGCTCCAGCAAAGAGAGGGTAAATTAAGCAAGAAGAGAGGGGAGCCAGGAAATAAAGGCCCCAACCCAGGAAGCGGTGAAGGGAAGTTCTAGGATGACAGCTGTGTGACAGGCCTAGGAGGTAACTAGGGCACAGGGAGGACAGAACATGGAGAGAGGACTCTGAGGGCATGGGCACTAACTGCTATGTCAGTGCACTGGAGGACAACTGAAGATGTGACAATGGCAGATAGCACTGACAAAATTTTTTTTAACGAACATATTACGTTTTTATGTTTTTTATAACCTTTACTAAAAATATATTTTACTTTTCTTAAATATTCTGTAAAAAATAAAAAAATGTTTGTACCTAGCACTTTGAATTATGTGTATTAACTATATATAATTGACTCTTATTCGTCCCAATTTCCAATGACAAACCTAGGAAGCAAGCAATTTTGAATTGTTTTATGTTAATATTTGTAGAAAAAACATTTCTAATTTCTGAAGGTGTTTTTAATTTTAACAGATCCAAATATATTTAGTTGTCTCTACATAAAAACAAAACATCAAAGTATATAAGCATAAACTTATACAATAACTAATATTTTAGTATTTTATCAATATAACATGATGTTAAGATTTCAAATTACTGAGAAGAATTTTTGAAACTATGATGATCTCATTTATAAGCATCTAACCCATTCACATTATTTAATTTATCATATCAAGCTAAACCCTCATCAACCCTTATCAAGCAATATTAATTAGGGCCTTTGAGATATTGGATATACGTCTCCTTTCACTAGCCATCCTGGGTCCCAAGTACCCACGTGGCACTTAGGACCATGTGGAATCCAAAGAGGCCATGTGGACCCCAAGGCAGAGGGCAGCATTCACAAAGATAATGCCTAAAGGATATTGTCTCTCTCAGCATGGCCAGGAAGCAGAACTGAGATAAGGAGATGTATTGGGTTTTGTCCTGCAGCTGGTGGCCCATGTGCTATGGACACATCATGTCCTTTGACCTCATCATGGCCACCTGTTTATTCAGAGGCTTAACACCAAAGACAAGCTAACAAGACTTTGGGGGAAGCCCAACAGCCAGTTCCCTTACAGCTTTTAGTCCTTAAACAAATTAAGTATCAAACATTCCACAAAATGTGATGATGAAAAGACAAATCTAGGCAAAATGGTTTAAATCAAATTCTGAAAACACATCTACTTTATCAAGAATTAAAAAAAAAACTAAAGTCAGGTGAACTTGAAAAGTATTTACACTTATTCATTCAATGAGTGTGTGTTATTTATAAGCCCATTTGGTACCATGCAGACAATACAAACACACATATAGACATGAACATGTAGACATAACATACAGTGTATGTGTGTGTATATATATACACACACACACACACACACACACACACAGACATAAACAACAAACAAGGATCTTATAGGTTTTGTTTAAAATGTTAATAAGGGGACAGATAAAATAGAAAACTCACTAGTTTAGTGAAAGGACATATGAGGCCTAATAATAACAAAAAATTTGTAACTGGGTAATTTATAAGAAAATGAAATTTGTTACTTACAGTTTCAGAGGCTTGGAAGTCTACAGTGCAGGGAGCACATCTGGTGAAGGTCTTGGTGCTGGTGACAGTGACTCAGGGGTCTCACATTGCAGAAAATGGTGGAGCAGAGAGAGCAGAGACTAACTTCTTCATTCACTCTCCTTTAAAAGCCCTCAGAACCACACCCACGACCACCATTAAACCATCAACTTAATCACCTCTTCAAGGCCCCACCCTTCAATTACCATAATAAGATTTCCCACCCTCAACAGTTACAGTGGGGATTAAGTTTTGGGGGAACATTCAACCCAAGGACACTCACTTACCTCAACTTCATGCACGTGGGAGAAATTTTTCTGATTCATTGTAGGCCTGGGATCACTTTGATTTTCATGCCTGGAAAAGTCATTGCTTTGGAAACTTCTAGAGCACTTCTTGCATAAACAGCTGAGGTACCATTCCTGCCCTGCTAATCTTCACCACTGTGACATGGAGGTTTGTGGCAAAGGCAGAAAAATGCAATACGTGATCCCAGACAGGATACTGGACCTGATGGAAAAAATATGTAGCTGTAGAGGACATTATTGGAGTAAATGACAAAATTTGAATATAGACCATGGATTAGATAATAGTATTGTTTATTTTTACAACTTGTACTGAAGTTATATAAGGGAAAGTCTTTGATCTTAGGAAATACACACTGAGGTCTTCAGGGGGAAAAGGAGCAGTAAGTCTGCAACTTTCAAATTGTTCAAGAAAAAATATATATACAAAGAACAAATAAACAATTATGCAAATGGATGAAATGCTTAAAACTGGTGAATCTGGGTGAAGGATAATGGAAGGTCTAAC
This sequence comes from Galeopterus variegatus, assembly GCF_000696425.1. Taxonomy (NCBI): domain Eukaryota; kingdom Metazoa; phylum Chordata; class Mammalia; order Dermoptera; family Cynocephalidae; genus Galeopterus; species Galeopterus variegatus. Next base: position 107,659 of record NW_007730397.1, read on the forward strand.
TGCCTGGGTTTGAATCCTGCCTGCTCTGCTTGCAGGTAGCTCTAAACTTAACCTCTCTGGGCCTCACTTTCCCCATCTATAAAATGGAGTAATAGCAGTAGCACCTACCCCGCAGGTTTACTGGGAGGAATAAATTAAAGACTCCATGAAAGGAGCTTAGCACATGGTCTGGCTCATGCTGAGAGCCTAATCAATATTAGCTATATTTATTATTATTACAGTGCCATACTGCTCGCAGCTCCTGGGATAAAGAGGTATGAAAGGAAACTATTCCTTGTAGGAGCAGAGCTGGGGATGCAGGACAAAGGGGGCCCCCCCCCCCC
>NW_007730397.1:108935-113122 GCF_000696425.1 Galeopterus variegatus
TTAATCCTCACAACAATCCTATGAGATAGATTCCTTTGTAATCACCACTTTATGGATAAGGGAACTGAGGCTCAAAGAAGTTAAGTAAGTTGCCCAAGGCTACAGCACCAGAATTTGAACTCAGCTGGTTTCCACAGCTTATGGCCTTAATCGCTATATCTTTCCATGTAAGTACACAAAGATCTACTTCATTGAAAGAAAGTGGTGGGGAGCAGAGTGGTGCTGCACAGTATTTCACACCATAGTTACACCAAAGCTCATTAGTCATTCCCCAATTGATGGACATTTAGTTATTTCCAATATTTGCTATTTAAGACAATGCTGCAATAAACATCACTGAACAAGCTTTGATAATGTTACTATGTGTCCAAAACCAAAGAAGAGGAGGAAGAAGTTAACAATATTGGAGAGAGAATAATTTGAGCAACCAAATAAATAAAGTAATATTGGGTTATAACGCCAAGTTATTTTAAATTGATAATAAATAAATATCCATGAGTTCATAATGATATATACACATACATATAATTGAATAAATAAATAAATGGGGGAGAAGAGACAAATCTTCAATGCAGAAGAATTCCAAATAACTTATGTAGATACTCTGCTGTCAAAGATGGGAGCATAACTCCCCACTCCTCATGTGAGGGCTGTGATAATGACTTTCTCCCAAAGACTACAGTATGAAAAGGGGCAGGAGAAATAGCATCTTTACAGTGGGAAAATCTGACAAACACTACCTCAGCCAGGCAGTCAAGGTCATTGTCAACAGTGATAAGTCATTTTGATAGGATGTACCCTTGAAATGATGTGATGAACCCCGGGGCCCCACTGGGATCCTGAGGCATGGAGTTGGGTGAAGTCTAACCCAGCTGCAACTAGGCAAGCTGCTGCCACTGCCCTGGGGCCCTGCTGGGTCCCTAAGGTGTGGAGCAGGGGGACACCGAACCTGGCCACAACCAGGTGAAGAGCACATCAAAAGCACCATTTTCACGTGGGTGGTCCACCATAGCCACCGTAATTGCCACGGCTGCTGCAAAAGCAGTTAGTGTCTATAGCAGCAGTCACAGCCACCATGAAGATGGCACACCAGACTCTCAAATGCATTGACACAAGGAGAGCAGCAATGGAAACCAAAAAAAAAGGTGTCATCTTTCTCCACGAAGCACACTCCAAAGTAATAGAAGCAGCATCTGCTTTATGATAATAGGGGAGGACGTGATCACACCTGTCTCAGTACTGGACAGATCATCTAGGCAACAAACCAACAGAGGAGCAGTTAATTTATCAGATGGAGAGGACAAATCTATGGTCATTGGAGTGGGGAGGGGGAGGGGAGGAAAAGGGGCATAAAGGATAAGTATGATTTGCAACAACGAACATGTGAATAAAAAAAGAAAGAAAGAGATGATGTGATGGAAATGGCTCTTTANTTAGCCCATTTTGTGTTGCTGTAACAGAATACCTGAGACTGAGTAATTTATAAAGAACAAACATTTTTCAGGATTCTGGAGGATGGGAAGTCCAAGATCAAGGAACTGTTATCTGGTGAGAGCCTTCTTGCTGCATCCTCACATGGTGGAAAGTGGAAGGGTAAAGATTGCAAGAAAAGGAATCCAGTCATGTGAGCTCCTTTTGTAATGGCATTGATCTATTCTTGAAGCCTTCCATTAGGTCCTACCTTCCAAGAAATAGCACTGGAGATTAATTTCCAACACATGAATTCTGGGAGACACATTCAAACTATGGCACATCCATTTAATCTCCCTCCCAATCAGCATCCATTTCTTTCTGCCATGGCAGCAGTTTAAGTATTTACCATCTTCCCTCTTTTGTTCTCATCAGGTAACAGGTGCCCACTCACAGGTTCATTTGTATCTATATCTCTTCTGTCTTCCAGAATCTGGGCCAGTTCTCAACCTCCCAGCTGGGGCTTAGAAGTTAACCCCTACTGCCATCTCAAGAACTTCTTCCTTGTACAGTGGGCATTCTGTCTTTACAACCCTAGACAGCCTCAGCACTGTCTCCTTCCATTAATAGTCACATTTCTTGAAATAGGAATTTTTACTTCCTTCTTTGTTCCCCATTTCCCCAAAACTGTTTTTCCACCTTCTTAATCTCATGCTAATGAATCTCATTGCAGTATGAACAGTAACTTCAACATTGCCAAACACAATGGTATCTCTTTAGTGATGGTCTTATGTCGACTTAATGGGCATTGTCACTTCTGCCCAATTCTTATGCCTTGCTTTTCATTGTATCACTATGTTCTGGTTCTATCCCCAACTCTGAGAGGTCCTCCTGCACTTCCTGCTCTTAATCTTTTCTTTTTTTCCCTTTAAAAAATTTGTTTATTTTAATTGTCACATTGCAATTGTATATATTAATGGGATACAGTCAAAGTTTTGATATGTACATGTTGTATAATGATGGGGCATGGGTAGTCAGTGTACCCATCACCACTTACATTAATCATTTCTTTGTGGTGAGAACATTTAAAAGCTTCTCCTCTAGATTTTACGTAACATGCAAAACTGAACTGAGAACCAGTCACCCTGCTTTGCAATAGAACACCAGAACCTAATCTTCCCATCTAATTGTAATGTTGTACCTGTTGGCCAACCTCTCCTTGTTTTTCCTACCTCCCTCCCCTCGCCAGTCTCTGGTAAGCACTGTTCTACTCTACATCTCTACAATATTAGCTTTTTAACTATATTCCACAAATGAGTGACATTACATGGTATTTGTCTTCTTGCACCCAGCTTACTACACTTAACAATGTTCTCCAGTTACATCCATGCTTCCACAAATGACAGGATTTCATTCTTTTTTATGGCTGAATAGTATCCCATTGTGTATCCATACCAACTTTTATTTATTTACTTATTTATTTATTTATTTATTTATTTATTCATCTGTTCTTGGACACTTAGCTTGATTCCATATCTTGCCTATTGCTCATAGTGCTGCAATAAACATGGGAGTGCAGATATCCAAAAAGGCTCAACATCACTAATCATCAGGGAAGTATGTATCAACCCAACAATGACATAGTATCTCGCTCTGGTTAGAAGTGCTATCATCAAAAAGACAAAAGAAAACAAGTGCTGGCACCGATGTGGAGAAAAGAGAACACTCTTACACTGTTAGTGGGAGAATAAACTAGTATAGTTATTATGAGAAAGAGTATGGAGGTTTCTCAAAAAATTAAAAAATGGAGCTACCATATGATCCAGCAATCCCAGTACTGGGTATATACTCAGAGGAAATGAAATAAGTATGTCGAAGACGTATCTCTTAATCAGTCTTTTTTCTTTCTTTTCTTTCTTTTTTCTTTTTTTTTGAGGGGGTGGCTGGTGGTCGTGACCGTGTTGAATGTGGGCTGCGCGCTGAGAGAGGGGTAGCAGGTGATAAAGACTTGGAGAGGCCTTGAGGGGCGTCCAGGAGGAATCTGACCCGGGCAGAAAAGAGCAATTTCCTCTCAAGTCACAGGTGAGAAGAGAATAAAACTTCCGTTTTTGCTGTAGAGAGCGGCAGGCGACAGCGCCTGACACCAGGCCTAGGGGCCTGGGGTGACCGTCTCCTTGGACTTCCACATCGCGACCAGCAGAGGGCGCTGGGGCACCACCCAGCTTTGCACAATTTTCTCTTTCCAACGTTCCAAAGCTTTTGATTCTAGGTAAACAGTTATTTTCTGAGTTAGCCACGTTGAAAGGATAAGGTACTCTTTGAAACAGCCCAAAAGAACACCTCCGAAGACAGAATTTACATATGCTTCTGAGAGTTAATTTCTCTTACCTCCCTCCTTCTTAAGACCTCCTCAAAGGACAGCACATCATAGCCTGAGTTCCCAGGTGATGTCCAGCGTGCTGTCTCATTTCATCCTTGTGGTCACCTCAGAGTAGTCGTTATTATCACCCCCACTTTACAGACAAGTAAACGGAGTCTTGGAGAGGTTAAGGAGTTACTAGATCATATGGCGGGGAAGTGCCTGAGCAGGATCTCCCCGACTCTGCGCTGAGCTGCATTCCTATCTGGTTTCAACAAATTAACAAGTGTTTAACAGGTGTGTGTGTGGGCAGTCAAGGTCATTGTCAACAGTGATAAGTCATTTTGATAGGATGTACCCTTGAAATGATGTGATGAACCCCGGGGCCCCACTGGGATCCTGAGGCATGGAGTTGGGC
>NW_007730397.1:113232-121490 GCF_000696425.1 Galeopterus variegatus
TTTACAGACAAGTAAACGGAGTCTTGGAGAGGTTAAGGAGTTACTAGATCATATGGCGGGGAAGTGCCTGAGCAGGATCTCCCCGACTCTGCGCTGAGCTGCATTCCTATCTGGTTTCAACAAATTAACAAGTGTTTAACAGGTGTGTGTGTGTTGGATCCCTTGTCCTGAGAGATGCTCTGTGAGAAAAGGATCCTGTGTCAGTAAGTTTGAGGACGTTGCAAACTGTTCATCATTCCTGTGCCTCTCAGCACATCGGAGCATCTGAGGGGTGGGAAGCAAAGAAGCCTGCCTGGCGTTTCCCAAATCCTCTACCTGTGGCTCTTCTACCACGAGGCCTGAGCAGGGCAATGGTGATGAGGGTGACGAGGAGGAGACAGAGAGCAAACCAGGATGCTGGGTGGACGTGGGATTGGGGGTCTGTGGCAGGTGGTGGACAATGAGGGTGGCAGGCACGTAGCATGGTTTGGGCTGGGCCAGGTAAGTGATGGTTTTGTTTGTTTGTTCATCTTGTCCACCAAAGTGGGGAGCCAGGGAGAAGAGTTGTGGATTTGGGTTGAGATGTCTGCAGAACAATCATCTGGAAATTAGGAACATGAGTCTGAAAGTTAGGGAAGAGGTTGCAGCTGGAAATAGAGATTTGCCATTTCAGGGGTTGGTGGAAGAACAGGAGCTAATAAAAGAGACAGAAAGGACTGGGAAGAGACCCAAATAGAGGTGCACGCCAAGAAGACAGCCTAGTTTCTGGAAGGAGTGGTCAGCAGCTTCAGAGCTTATGGGTAGAGCACGGAGTGTGAAAACTGAAGGTGGGTCACTGATGAGCAGTTTCAGCAGAGAGGAGAGAGGCTAACCCAGGTTATTATGGGATGAATACAGGAGCAGGGGTGGGGTGAGGCAGCGAGGGGATTCTGGGGTGAAACAGGATCAAGGGAGGTCAGGACTGGATACTTGAGCCCTTCTGGTAGTCTCCAAATACTGCTGCAGACCATTCCTCCGATGCACGCACGTGCTGCTCCACCTGTCAAGAACTGGAGTCTGTTTCCCTCCCCTTGGATCTGGGCTGGCCTTGCCACTTGCTTTGACTTCCAGGCTCAGTCTTTAAGAGAACATTGTCAGCTTCTTCCTTCTCCCGCTTGGAACCCAGCAGCCATGCTGGAAGGAAGTCAAGGCCATCCAGCTTGAGAGACATGCAGAGGCCCCAGAGGATAAGAGGCCACGTGGTGAGGGAGGCTTTCTTGGGCATTCCAGCTTCAGACAAGCTCCCAATGAATGAAAACACATGAGTGACCCTAGTGGATATCACATGAGGCAGAACTGCCTAATCAACCCACAGAATCATGAGAAATAATAAATTGGTATTTTAAGTCACTAAGTGGGATAATATGTCACATATTCATGGGCTGAGTGGAAGGGGCCAGGGGAGAGATGCTGATTTATGGCAGAGGAAGCATAACTCATGGAGTGAGTTTGTTCAGGAGGCTGCAGGGCTGCTCTGGGCAGAGGGAGGGCCACCTCTTCCTCTTACACAGAAGCAAAGGACAGTGCATAAAAATGTCACAAGCAGGAAGAGGGACTGAAGCTGGGGACTCCCCTGTGCCCCCACAAATGATTTCTGCTTTCTTTGTGGACAGAGCACAGGTCCTTGCTAACAGTAAAGTGCCAGGATGGAGCAGGGGTGTAGGTGAGCCTGGAGAGCTGGCTCTGTGACGCAGCCCCCCCAAAACCATGAACACACAGATACACAAAGCACCTGCAGGCTCAGCAGGTGTAATGTGGACAGAGGGACACTGGGGAGTGGGAGATTCTGATTCAAGTCCTGTGATTTGAATTGAGGCTGGTCCTATTATTTGGGACAAGTTACTTCCATTTGGGGGTACCGGACTAGGTTAGAGATTCTTAACCTTTTGGGGGGTTATGGATTCCCCCAACACACTGATGAAAGCCTGCAGATGTACCATTTTAGATACACGGTACACATTTTATACATTTGTCTGTAGCCATCCGCTAGAATGTAAGCTCCATGAGGACAGGGTTTTCGTCTGTGTTGCTTATTGTCATAGGCTAGAACAGTACCCGGCACATGGCAGATGCTCCAAAAATACTGATGAATGGTTGGGGGGACGGTTTCAGAGACACACACCTGAAGTTAGCCCAGGTTCAGAATCCTGCAGTAAGACGATCTCTTCCTGTCCCGATATTCTTGGAGTCTATGAAATTCCACCCTGAGTCCTTCTGACGTAGACTGTGTAGTTCACTCTAACAAAAATAAACAAAACCCCAGCTCTGTACCCGGGGAGAAAATATTTGCTCAACAGCTCCAATACATCAGGGGGCCAGAAGTTCTCTTAAACACAACCCATATTTTATCTCATTTAACCTTCACACTAACCCATAATGAGAATTTTATTATCCTGATTTTTCAAATGAGGAAACTGAGCTCAGACAGGTTAATTAACTTGCCTAAGGTTACCCAGCTGCTCAGAGGTGGAGCCAGGGTTTGAGCCTTAGTTTGACTGAAAATCTGTCAAATGTCTTTCTCCTGTGTCCAGATGGCCCCTTAAGTAAGGGTTACACTCATTCCCCCCACTATGAGTATTGAGGGGAGCTGGGGCACTGCTGGGTGGGAAGACCCAGCCGCCCTCAGGAGCTGCTACACACCACAGTGGCGGGGGGTGTGGCTGTATTTGAGGACAGGCCTGTATCCCACCAGAGGAGGACTGGCTCTCAGCCATATTCCCAGGAGAGGGACCTGGTTACACCTGCCTGGGTGGCCTCTTCTGCTGACAGGCCCCTGGACCCAAAGCACCTTTCCTCGCTGGACCCGCATGAATCCCTCTGAGGCGGTGAACTCAGCTGTGCTCCCCTCGGGCCTCCCCAGCCCCACTGCGAAAAACACTTCAGACGCCGCCTGACCGCTTGCCGCCGTGTGACCTCCCAGGAGCTGCTTAACGTCTCGGAGGCTCCGTTTCCACATCTGTGAAACACTTAACAGCACTCACAGCAAAGGGTGTCCCACCTGAAGCCAGGTGAGCCCTCTGCAGTGCCTGGAGGTGGAAGCGTCCCTGACCCACCCCAAGCAGGTGTCTGGCCCCGCCTGGGCTCTTTCTCTTATGGGGGAATGACGTGGCCAAAGGGGGGAAATTGGACCCACAAGGAGTAACTGAGGACGGAACAACAGACACAACCGAAGCTTTATATTTAGGGCAAACTAAGTCTCAGTTTTCTCATCTGAAAACCAGGATGACAGATACAAGAGGCCTGAAGGTCCTGAGGAATCAGTGAGCACCAGCAGCTGTCAACTCAGAGCTGGCCCTGGGGTCCCTAGACCGGGCGAGGAAAGCGCCAGGCGCTGGGAGCCCGACTTGGGGCAGGGTTTACGCGGGTGGCGACCGATGTCCCTCCCCTGGGGGCAGCGCTCCCCGCGCCTCCCACACGTCCCAGCTCCGGTGCTCAGCTCGTAAATCTCCTTCACACAGACGGCCGTAAATCAGGGGGCCGGCGGGGACCCCAGCTGCCCGCCCCTCCGTCCCCTCCTGCAGCGGGCGGGCGCAGGAAGCCCCCGGGACGGGGCGGGGGGCCCGGCCGGCCCCGCCCACGGCGGCTGGTTAATTACAGGCCCGGCCTGAGCTAGGCTGGGCGGGGGGCGGGGCTCGGCAGGGCCGGGGGAGCCTGGGAGTGGGGGCCGGAGACCTGAGAGGCTCCCGGATCCCGAGGACCTCGTGCAAATGGCGATCTTGATAGGAATAAATCGTAATATATTTATATATAAATAAAATATCAACATAATAACAACAACGACTAACGTTGTCTGAGAGACTGGGTGCCAATCTGTGCTAAACGCTTTGTTAACTCACTTATCAAATGTTCAGTGCCAGGAATCTTGCATATATTAGCTCCTGAACTTCCCCAAACAGCTCTGAAAGTTAGTTATTGTGGTTCCCATTTTGCTGCTGGAGAAATCAAGCAAGAAGCAATTAAATGACTTGTCCAAGGTCACTCGTCCCTTACACTTAAACTTCTTTGACTAAATTATCCTGCCACTTGCTACCACTTGTCTCGTCTTCCTGTTCCAACAGGGACACAACAGTGTGATCTTGGGCAAATGCCTTAGTCTCTCTGAGCCTCAGTTCTCACTGGCAAAAGAGCGCTCTGCCCTACCTACCTCAGGAAGAGTTGAGAGGCTCAAATCTAAAGGAAGTTTGTGAAAGTGCTTAGAACACTATCTAGAAAGTTCTGAGAGAAAGTGTATTAGTTAAGGTGATTTTAGATACTGTAATAAATTGTAGAGCTAGGCTAATGTGGGAAACCTGCTGACGTAGCAAATTGTAGAGCTAGGGCTGGGTCTGGAGCCCACGGACCCCTGGAGCCCATGCACAAACTCTTCACACGCAGGTCTATGAGCTAGGTAACAGGAAAAAGGTCCTTGGAGCCTTGGTGGAAGGAATAATAAGCTTTATTCAGCACACACCCATCTAAGAGCTAGGCAGTACAAAGAGAATCTCAGAAACTCAATTGCTACTGGCAAAGTCCAAAGAAAAACTGAGCAGCTGCCAGCAAAGTAAACATGCTCTATTTTTAGATGCAAGCTCTGTGGGCCAGCTTTGCTTCACAAACTGAAGAACACACAATAGCAAAAACTAAAAAGATAAATGGGTGCACATGTGCACTAACTCCACCCACACACAACTTGTTTGCAAGAAATGTGCTGCACCACCCCCAACCAGTCCTGAGTCCAGAGAGCCTGACTAAACTATTCTATTTTCCCCACAAAATAAATCCCCAAATCTCAGTGGCTTAAACATAAAAATTTATTTCTTGCTTACGTAATCATTCAGTATGGGTGTTCCTGGTCAGGCAGGTTTCCTGGACAGCCCTTTCAGGAATGACGAAGGGCCCAGACTTCGTCCAGTTTGTGGCCTTGTGGCTCTGCTCTCTTCAGCGTGTGGTTCCCTTGGCTGCCCAGGGGTCCTGGAGCGAGAGGGCAGGAAGGGGAAAGAACATGGAGACGGCACGTGGGAAGTTGCAATAGGCAGGCCTGGGAGTGGCACACGTGGCTTCTGTCCACATTCACTGGAGAATTCAGTCAACCCAGGAAAGGCTGAGAAAAAGCATAACTGCTGTATCCGTTATCTCATGCTGCATGAGAGATTCCCTCAAAACCTACTGGTTTAAAACGACAATAAACATCTATTAATTCACAGGGTCTGTGGGTCAGGATTTTAGGGGCTGTTTCCCTGGGTACTGCTCTTCCCCTTCTTTGCACGATGGAGTAGGCGTGTGAATCCTAAAACTCCTGCAGCCCTTCTGCTGCCCTGAGAGAAGCCACCTTGAGAAGAAAACACACGGAAGAGGTATCAAAGAATCACAGAAGAATAGTCATAGAACTAGACAGAGAGAGTCTAACATTCCCATGGAAGTGTAAAGGGCCAAGAACACCTAAAACAATTCTGAAAATGAACAAGGAGACTGAAGGCTTGCCCAACCCGACAGGCATGACACAGGGACAGGTGGAGGTGGCATGGCGGAGACGTGGCATCGCCACTCACCAGAGACAGGATGAACTATTCACCAAATGGAGGTGGAAAAATTGGTATCTGGGTTCCAATAATAACAATAATGATCAAAACAGTAACAATAATAACAATAATAATGGACACCATTTATCGACAGCTACAAAGTGCTAAACATTGGCTTTTGGTTTATCTCATTTTATCCTCACACCAGCCCTACAAGGCAGGTATTATCATTTACTATGGCTACGTGACAGATAAGAAAACTGAACCTCAAGAGGGCAGAGATGGCTTCTTGCACCCACACATGGCTCTCAGCCTCCTGGGCACTGGGTTGGAGCCCTGTTTCCCCTCCCCACGGTAGCAGAGCCCTTCCCTGAGAAGTCCTGGCCTTCAGCAGTCCTGGCCGGGGGGAGGCTGCCTCTCCTGGGAGGCAGAGCCCTCCATCCACACCAAGCCAGTCCCTCGGTCCCTCGGACCTGCAATTCCTGCTTTACCCCCGGCTGACTCTGGGGCAGATCTAAGGCTGATTAGACCCAGCTAAAGGCACAGAGGCCTCTTTGTCATTTCTTTAATGAGAAGCCAATCACCAGGTCATTAGTGGGTGAGGTGATGAGGAGTCTGGTAGTGCAGTGGAAGGGAGGAGGATGCTCTGGGTCATCTAGATGATTTACAGTCACGGTGGCCAGGCTGGCTGGGGAAGGGAACAGAGAGTGGCAGGAGGAGGAAAAAGTCAATGTTAATAGAGTAGCTTAAAGGAGCCAGACCCTGTGCTGAGAGCTTACCATGCTCTGTTTTATTGAGTCTTCACAACGAATCTGATGGAGCAGTACCGTTACATATCCCCATTTCACAGACAAGGAAACTGAGGCTCAGAGAGGTTAAGCATCTTGCCCAAGACTATACAGCTAACAAATGATGGTCTTATTCCAGAGCCCAAACAACACTCTGCTGTTGGCTGTTTGGAGGCCCGGCACAGGTGAGTGTACGTGAAGGGCCAAGAAAAATTCTGGCACCAGACCAAGAAGGAACAAGCTGTCAGGAGGTGCTAGATTGAGGGACGTTGCTCTGTGCGCTGGGAGTGAGGGCAGGCGAGAGCTGAACGTGTGCCTGAGCTTGGAAGAAAGAACCCCGAGTGTTGAGTAAGTTTGCCAGAAAGAGGATAATCATAATAATAACTAGATATCATTAAATGCCTACTATATACCAGGTCCCACGCCAAGGGCTCTCCGTACATGGTGTCATTTAATCCTCATGACTCCCTTATGAGGCAGTTACCAATCTGTTCTATAGATGAGGAAACCAAGGGTCAGAGAGGTTAAGTCACCTGCCCCAGCTCTTGAAGCTGGTGAATGGCAGGTACAGGGGACTGGCTTGGAGGTAAGAGAGGAGGAACAGGATGGTTTTTATTCTCTACTCTGTGTTGTCAGGATTCTTGGTCATAAACAACAAAACCCACATTGATCACTTAGGAGGAAGAGGGAGTTGTTGGGCACTCTGAGGTAGCTCACAAAATCAGTGAAAAGAAAGGCTGGGGAATTAAGTTTGGGAAACTCATGGGAATTACAGGAAATTGCACAGCTGGACCCTCTGGATGCCCCCACAGGACACTGAAGGCCACCTGCCCTGCCCCTGGCTGAGCGATTTCTCCACTGCTGCCTATTTCTTTGGGACACCTGTGCAGATTCAAGTCAAGGAGTCAAGTGCCTGGACCCCGGTCTGTCCTATCTGCCAGAAATCTCTGCTACCCAGAGCCCCATGATGGAGGCACCTCCCCTGATAGGAAGACTTTTCAAATGCTGCACAGCAACAAAGAACATTCACCACAAGCCCCGGATGCCAGGTCCCCGGCCCCCCCCAGGAAGAGGTGACCATAATGCCATTGGCTCTCTCACTCTACCTGGGCCTTGTCCCATGTCCATAGTTGGACCTTAGCTCAGAGAGCCCATCACTAGGGGTTGCTCAGAAATGCCAGGCCTCTGGTCTTGAAGGCAGATATGGAGATAACACCTCCCCTTTGTCACTGCTACATCCAGTTGGCACCCCCACGTGCCAATTCTACTTCCCAAACACGTGTTGCTTCCAGTCCCCTCTCTCACAACCACCTGCAGAGCTCAGGCCCCTTCTCTCTCCCGGATCCTGGCCTCCTAACTGGAGTCTGTCTTGGACCCATCCTCCACACCCTTCAAAGGAGCTATAGCTACACTTCAAATATGACTATGTCACTCCTCAGCTTAATAACTTTTGTGGCACCCCGCTACCTGCAGGACAAAAACCAAGCTTTTTGGCCTGATGCCTAGCGATCCACAGCCTCATCTCCCACCACTCCCTGGTCTCACATTTCATGGTCTGGCAAAGTCCGTTTACTGTATTTTCCACGTCATTCTGTGAAGGCTTATACATCCAGGCCTTGGCACGTGCCGTTCCCTCAGTCTTCAATGCCCTTCCGCTCCTTGTGTGCCTGGCCATCTCCTATTCATCCTTTGAAATCCAGTTTAGGCATAACCTCCCCGGTAAAATCTCTCCTAACTCCTCAGAGAAGTTCACCCTCCTTCCTCTGCACCCCTTCCAAACTTTGCACATTCTCTTATCTCATGCTGTTGAAACAATTGCTTCCCCGCGACGATGGTTTTAACATTTTCTTTAAAATGAAGATTTTATATTAAAAGGTAAAATTGGTGAAAAAAGATCAATTTCACAAATCAGGAATAGTTTAGTACACAGCATTGGTTCGGATTAGAGTCCTAA
>NW_007730397.1:121564-123551 GCF_000696425.1 Galeopterus variegatus
TTGGCCTGATGCCTAGCGATCCACAGCCTCATCTCCCACCACTCCCTGGTCTCACATTTCATGGTCTGGCAAAGTCAGTTTACTGTATTTTCCACGTCATTCTGTGAAGGCTTATACATCCAGGCCTTGGCACGTGCCGTTCCCTCAGTCTTCAGTGCCCTTCCGCTCCTTGTGTGCCTGGCCATCTCCTATTCATCCTTTGAAATCCAGTTTAGGCATAACCTCCCCGGTAAAATCTCTCCTAACTCCTCAGAGAAGTTCACCCTCCTTCCTCTGCACCCCTTCCAAACTTTGCACATTCTCTTATCTCATGCTGTTGAAAAAATTGGTTCACACGCTGGCCTTCCCCAGCAGACGGCCAGCTCCCGGAGGGTAGGAGCCAGGCCAGCTCCGTTCATCACGGCATCTTCCTCACCCAACCCGAGACCTGGCGACTAGTAGACGCTGGATAAATGTGTAACGTAACTGAGCAGGAAAGCCTTGCTGAGGTCACAGGGGATGAATGGAAGAGAAGGATTCGGTAGACTGGGGCTGGGGTGGCAAGAGCCAGACTTCCACCGCCCATGAGTTGAGGCAGGGGATGAAAGCGAGGGGAGCGGCAGACACTCCAGGGTGCAGGGAAAGACTAACTTGGAGAACAAGGCTGGAGCACATTTGTATTCTCCAGGAAGGAGCCCGTGGAGAAGGAAAGTGGTAAAACCGAGGGTGGGGTAACTGAGGGAGCAGCGTCCCCAGGAGAGACGGAGTGAGGCAGGAGAGAAGAGGCGGGCAGGGCCCCGGAGCACAGGCAGGGACACCTGGGGAGGGAGGAAGGACACCAGGACAAAAAGATGGGGCTGCCTGGAGAGGAGTGGGATGGAGCGAGTGCTCATCCAGCAGTCAGAGGAAGAGAAAGCGAACGGTTTCTCTTTTGTTTTTAAAAGATCCATGACGTGAGGGATGAAATAAATGTTTAATGGCTTCCCATCGCTTGCCAAGTAAAAACCGAACCATCACGTCCCTGTCACCAATCTGAGCTCACCTCTTATTCAGCCCCAGCCCCACTGGTCACCTTGCTGTCCTGGGAACTTGTAGACACCCTCTTGCCTCAGGGCCTTTGCACATGCGGTCCCGCTGCTGGACGCTCTTCCCGAGGCAGGCGCAACGCCTCGTCTCCTTCAAGTCCTTACTCAGATGTCACCCTCTCGGGTGGCCTTCCCCGACCCCACCTCCCCCAGCTCACACTAGCACAGTCACACTTCCTGTCTTTCCTGGTGATATTTTTTCCGGAGTATTTATCACCGTCTAATATACTTCTAATAGTACTTATTCACTGCATAAATTACTTATTTTCTTTATCGTCTGCTCTCGAGAGAGAACGTGATCTCCGCGAGGACAGGCTTTGTCTGTTTCAGTCCCAGGCCTACACCAGTGACTACACCGGCGGGCAGTCACTACACGTTTGTGCAGAGGCTGAAACTGAGCCCGGATCTGCGGGATCCAAACGTCTTCTACACCAGCCTGTGTCTACGGTGAAACGCGGACGGTCTCGGCCGGGGACAGGGGACTGCTGGCCTTTCCGGCGGCCACCTCGGCCCACTGTCGGGAGACGGTCGAGCTCTCGGGACCCCGTGGGTCGCGCCCGGGGTTTCTCTCCAAGGTGGGAGTTCTGTCCCCCCTCGGGGGAGCGACGCCGGAACCTCCGAGGGAGAGAAGGAATCTCTGCAATACAGGCCCAGCCGGGCGGTAATAGGCACCTTCGCGGCCCTAAATCACGGCCGCCGCCTCCTGCTTCCCCCCGGCCCGGCCCGTCCCGGAGAAGCTGCGGCCCCGGGCGTGGGCGGACTCCAGCCGCCGGGAGGGACGGGCGGCCCCGCTGCAGGTGCCGCGGAAACACCTGCCCCGCGGCTGCCTTTGAAGTCGGCGCGCGCGGTGCTCAGCGCCCCGGGACCGCAGCCCCCCGGACCGCAGACCCCCCGGGACCGCAGCCCCCGTAATAACTTCGTAT
>NW_007730397.1:123975-128357 GCF_000696425.1 Galeopterus variegatus
ACTTCCTGATGCGGGCCGGGAAGGGCCGGGCAGCCCCCCTGGAAATGTACGAGGCGTGGGAAGGAGAAGGGGACTTTGGGGGAAAGAGTGGGAGGCTGGGCCTGCTCCTGGCACCAAGACGGATATTTGCTTTGCTTTTACTTTTTTTTTTTTTTTTTTTTTTTTTTTGGGGTTTCAGAAAGGGAGCTTACCCAGCGAGCTCACCGGTCAGCCGCACTAACCTCCTCTTCAAGTCGATTTGCGGGTTCGTGTTAGCCGGCGAGCGGAGAAACTGAGGTTCAATCTCATTTTTGTTCTTACTGATTGTCTATTACTGTTTGGTTCCTTTTGAGGCCCATGGTTGTCTATTGCGATGGATTTTCTCTCCATCCAAGGCATGGGTGGGGATGCTCTAAAGATAATGACCAAGAAGAAAAGTATGTGTAATCAATATTACCCTTAAATAGGACTTAAATTACAGAACACAAAGCATTATGCATTTAACCCTGAACAGTATTTTTCATGCAAACTGAAATTTAATAACCACTGAGCTAGAATCTGGAAGACAAATATATTTGTATATATTTTTCTGAGCATTAAAACCACTTTGCCGTTAAGATGGTTTTGAATTCAGCAGATCTGGGCTGGGGCTCAAGTTTTTGCTTGATGCTGCAGCCACTACAGCCACACTTTCAGAACCACAGCTTTGAGACAGCTGTCACTTTTCCCCCAGGTGATTGGGGTATGTGGGGAACTCAAGAAAATTTCTATTTGGCTGCAAGATTTACTTCCTTCCATTTTAACATTGAGCCTTATAGGCTTAACCCGAGTTAATACATGTGTTTGTGGTTCCCAACGCATGGGAAAGTCCATAGCACATGGATCTGGTATTTAGTAGGTGCTCAATAAGTGTTTACCGAATTTAAAGCTTGATCAGATCAGTGTGGAATTTCCAGTTTCATGAATTCCTCAGTATCAGGTGTTGCACCATTTATTCAACATTCAGCAAATGTTTTCTTGTACCTGCTATGTGCCAGGCACTGTGCTAGGAACTGGGAATCCAGAGGTGACCTAGAAGTGGACCCAACATGAACAGAAAAGTGCAATGTGATGTGCTAACTTCTAAGACGGAGTTAAGAAGCGCAGAAGGGCACCCTGCAGGTTAGTGAGCAGCTGAGGCAGAGGATCCACTGCTGGCACCTGAACTCAGTCCTGAATGTGACAGGCAAAGAGGCCCAGAGCCTTCCTGGTAGATGCAGGCAGGGAGCTGCAGGCAGATCCTGAATCCCCTCAGGCTACTCCTGGCTCACTGGGTCCTTGCTCACCCGCAGAGGGGTCAGCAGGTGGGCACTGGCCTGTCCCTTCTGCTCTCTCGTGCTCTTCTGGGATCCCGGCAGCCATCAGTCCAGCCCTGGCAGTCAGAGTTGTTAGAATTAGTCAAGAAAACCCCAGGCAGCAAATCTCAGTCCCAGCAGGCAGACAGCTGGGCTGCTCCAGCTTTCTTCTGGCTTCCAGTCCATATTCTCTCCTGCTTGTCTCTTCATTTGGGGGACTCTCTGTCTCTGGCCTTCCAGGTTTTCTCTTTATCAGCTAACCCATTTTTAATTTTCACATTTGATTGAAACTATTTAAAGGTCTTAATGGATTTTATTTCAAAGGGCAGATGCCAGCCCTCTAATAGCTACTGGTGGTCAGTGGTTCTTTGGGTGCTGGGGTGGGGGCTCCCTGAGCTGAGACACAGGCCCAGCCCAGAGAGGTCCAGAGCTTAGCTTTTGAATAGGAGCCACACCAGCTGATTTGAAATCCTGGCTTGGCCACAGCTCAGCCCTCTGACTTGGAGCAAGATTCTTAACACTCTCTGAGTCTCAGTTTCCAGTCTGTAAAATGGGTATTATAATAATGGACCTTCCATATAGGATTGTTGTGAGGCTGAGACAATGTATGTTTAAAAGCACTTAGTACAATGTTTGGCCTATGATAAGTGCTAAGTAGAAGCCAGTATCAATACTGTTAAGATGATTATTGTTCTTATTATTAATTATTACTAAGCAGCATCCTGTCCATGGTGGACTGTAAGTTAAAGGAACGCTGGGTCACTGGAGGAAGGAAAGGTGCTGGAAGCAGTTTAAGCTTCTTTATCAACCACTGGCACCCTCCTCTCTGTGAGGCTGCCCTGGGGATCAGTGAGGAGTTAAGACCCAACGCTTGAGCTCATCACCTACACTCAGGGCCAGCGGGCCAGTGCAGTGGCTCAGGCTCCATGCTTAGTAGCACCCTGGGCTTGCTCTAACGCTGTGCTGTCATTATCTTCAAATTCGTAATACTTTGGAACTAGGGGCCCGCATTTTCATTTTGCATTGGGCCCAGCATATTATGTAGCTGGCCCTGCCTACACTCTTCCCTAGAGAGGACGTCTTCCATGCAAAGAAAAGGAAACTGAGGTGCAGAGAGAGGGGCATGACTGGCACAAGGTCACACAGAGAGAAGCCATTGGCTGGGGGGGGAGGGTATGTGTGGAGGGAGGGATCTCTCGCCCACCAAACCTCCTCTCCCACCTGGCCCTTCTGGGACTGAAAGGTCATGTGCTGCCTCCTGGTCTGCCCACCTTTGAATACAGGAGCCAGACTTTTCTGAGGCCCTAGGCAGTGACTCAGAGTGCCACTGAGGATCTAATGAGCATGGGGTGGGGCTGGGAGGAGAGGTGGCCATGGAACGTGACACTTAGGAGCCAGACTGCCTGGGCTTTGGCCTATCCTTGCCTCTTACTCAGACCTGGGAGACTGACATCCTGTTACTTGAGCTGGATGGAAAGACACGCGCACTCAGACATCCGTGGCCCACGCGCTGCACAGAATCCTGCGTGAGGGGGGAAGGCAGTGCGTGTGTGAGTGTGCGTGTGTGTGTGTGTGCGTGTGCAAGTGCGTGTGTGTGTTGTGTGGAAGGTGAGAAACAGATTGAGAGGACAAAACACCCGGTTCTAGCAGCTTTATAATTCTACATACATTGCAGAGTTGGGGGAGTAGAGCCTGGGAAATACAAATGGCCAGTCTAACGGGCAAGACAATCACATGAATAAATACATACATTCTGTTCTTTTCATCCGTGGAGAAAGTCACAGTTTGAAATATGAGGTTATTGGAAATGTTCTTTGGCGAGAGGGATGTGAACTGCAAACCTATCCCGGCTGATGCCACAACAGGCCTTGGCATTTTGGAGGCATTTGGATTTGTGGCTGGGAATGAGGTTGACCTTAATGTGTTCCAAGAAGTCACCTGCAAATGCCTGGAATTCCATTAGGGGTCCTTCTCTAAGATTACGCATTATTCTTTTTCTGAGACCCTGTTTAAATTTCAAATCCCTGGGGGAGGGGAGATGTTCATTGAATTCCTAACATGACAGTGCTGTGTCATGAGATAGGGGTGCCCAAGGACCCTGGATCACAAAATGTACCACCGATGAGTACTACAAGGGGACCCAGAGGTTACAAAGGAATCCTCCATCTCCCTGTGCTGCTGACTCAGCCCAGCTCTGCCTGCAGAAGGGGGAGCCCAAGGGAGGCAGGGGGAGAGTAGGGCCTAATCAAAACCCAAACCCCAAATCCCGGCCAGGCTCACTCCAGCGGTTGAAAAAGCCAGAAGCCCCAAGTCAGTCTTACCTGCAGGACCCTGCTGTACCTTATTCGGCCCTCTCTTATCACTCCTGCTGGGACAGTCATGCTTTTCCTCAGTGACAGCTCTGTGGTTGCCCACAGGACGTCACTATAACTTTCAACGTTCTTAAAGCACACCCATCACACTGCGACCACACCTACCACTGCGACCCTTCTGGGAGCCTATCAGCTCTCCTGCCCAGAGGCCAAATTTGGCACTCTCTCTGGGGTGCGGAGGAAGAACGTGGAACCCAGTCACTCCAGAGACGCCCTGGAGTGAGGCAGGGCGAGCTCCCGGGGGGCTGGAGCACCGCCCCAGGCTGCCCGCCTGGTCCCCACGTGCAAGAATCTGCACGCTTGCTGCCTCACTTGCTTCCTTCCTCTCGGTTCCTCCCTCGCCAACCTACCTGGGGGCAGGTAATAAAGCAGGAGGAGGGAGATGCAGGGATGGGGCGGGCGGGGAGCCACGTGGGGCCATAAAGCCCAGCTAGAGAGGGCCTGTCCAGGGAGTGTCCCCCAGCCCGCAGGAGCCAGCGCTCGGAGGGACCGCCAGCCTCGCCAGCCTCGCCAGCCCGAGTCGGAGCCGCAGGGCCCGGGAGGAGGCCATGCTCCGAGGCGCGCCTGAACGAGGCCTCAGGGGCCTGAAGGGCGCCGAGGCCTCCGCGGAGGACTTGGGGGGCTCCCGCCCGGAGGCAGGGAGGGGTTTGGGGGTGCTGAGGGAGAACAGCGCCATCTGCTCATTGTACACCTGGGG
>NW_007730397.1:129357-151857 GCF_000696425.1 Galeopterus variegatus
GCACACACCCCCGGGACGGCCCCGGGCGGTGGCCGAGGCGCCGGGCTTGGCCCAGGCCTCCGGGGGAAGCTCGCGCCGATGTCCGGGGGCCGCCTTGGCCGGGCCGCTTCTCTGGCCACGGGGCTACTTGCGAGCGGGCCCCGGGCTGGGCTATGAGCTCTCCTGACCCGGCCACCGAGCAGGCCTGCAGGGAGGCGGCCTGGCAGGGCGACTAGAAGGAGAGACTGCACAGACGTCCCGGACAGCGCCAGTGGGCTGAGGACTGAGGGGGGAGGGAGGCGGCCTTGCCAGCGGCCAGGAACTCTGGGGTCTGGGACTGCGCCCCCACATCCCAGCCTAGGGTGGCAGCTCTGAGGAAGGAGCAGGATCCTGCTTGGCTCCTACGTTTGGACTTGTTGAACGCTTCTTGGAAAGTGTCCTTTGCATTCCTGTGCCTCTGAGCGCTATTTCCTCTTGCAGCTTTTTGGGAGAATGATGGCTTTGGCCGGGGAGGGACCAGTGTGTGGGTGTGGGTGGGCACCTGGCCTGGTCTGATGGCAGTGTGGGGTGCCCTTCCCCAGCCTGTGCTGCTGCCTCAAGTCTGATCCAGGAGAGGCAGTCACAAGCAGTCAAATAAAAAAAGAGAAACTATTACCGATATCTGCTACCACGACTCCATGGGGTCCAGTGGCCCAGGGTGGCAGGAAAGCCTGGGCTACAACCAAAGTGAGCGCTCCTGGGAGTGGGAGGACATGATTTGGAGAGGAGGCCTAGGGCCTGGGAGGCCAGGGATGTGGTCGGTCTCATCTCTGGACCTCCCCGCAGAGCTGCTGTTTGCAGTGAGCCACACTGAGGGCTGCCATGAAGGGAGAGTCTGGGCCAGTCTCAGGGAAGGAAGCTGAGAACAGGGCCGAGGAGTGAGTGACAGGCAGATAGGGCTCCCAGGGAATAGTAGGCCAGGGCCTCTGTGATGACAGACAGGCTTGGAATCCAGGAAAAATTATGGGGGAGGGGTTGAGGGGAAGAGAGATCAAGGCTGCTGAGAGAGTGGGAGGCACCCTCCCCTCCCCCAAGAATTCCGGAGAACTGCCCTGCACCTAAGATGAGATGGTGTCTGTCCTAGCTCAGGCTGATGGGGCTAATATCGCAGGTGCTGCTTGCTGGGCTGAAGACTCAGATGTGCCAGCTCGGGAGGACTGAGGGTTTTCTGGGCTCTTGCCAGCTGGGAGGAAGGGTTACATAAAGCCAGCTCAGAATGGGGGATCCCACAGTAGCTGGAGAGATGCCCTTAGGTGTAGGTCCAGGGAGGAATGAGGGTTCCCCAGAGCAGGTGAGGCGAGGCTCACTGCCATAATTACAGATGCCTTTGCTTTCTGCAAGCCCTGACACTGGCACACTTGGTATCCTGGACCCGGCCACGGGCCCCAGGGCTCCCAATTTCACAGTCAAGGCTGTGGCACAGAGCACAGGAAGCTTTGACTCAGGTTCAGAGGGGACATGGGCTCTAGCCAGGAGCAAAATGAGGAACTCTGTTCCCAGCCCTGTCCCCGGAGCCTGACAGTGCCACAGCCTTACACAGAAAGGAAAGAGCCAGAGCAGCCTGCACCCAACCCCTGCCCTGCCAGCTCTCTCAGTCTCTAGTTCCTCACCTCTGACATGAATGATTCCACCTCAGGAGGCCATGAGGATTAACACTGGCTCATAATTTACAGTTTCTGGCAATTAGAATGTGTTCCACGATTTGTTACTCTGTGTGTGCTATTATAATCTTATCATAGACCAGCCTGGACAATGCTTCAGCCTTGTTTCAGCCTCAGGTGTTTATTTTTAGGAAACGTGATAAGAATGATCGGCAAGTCCAGCTTTCTTAAATTTCAAGATTGAAAGAAGTAAGGATTCTTCTCACCCAGCCCCACTCTCAGCCCGGGAATAGCACGGGCACCCCCTGCAGGAGGAAGCCTGAGGTGCGGCAGACGTGTGAGCTCAGCCAGAGGCATGTGACAGTGCTCCCTCTCCTCACTTACCAGTGGGGTGACTGGACAAGTCACCTAGCTGCTTTGAACCTTGGTCTTTGCATCTGCATTATGGGCTAAAATAAGTACTTACATCATAGGTTGTTGTGCAGACTAAATGAGATAATGCATTTAAACACTCAGCATAGTGCTTGGCCCCCGCAAGCACTCACTGAGTGGAAGCTATTAAGACATTCTGTTCACAAGGTTTCTATAGAGAGAGAATGCATGGGAAGGTGTTTTATGAACTCTAAAGTCTACAGCACATTAGCTATTATCATTGATTTATCAGGGCTATCTGTTTGGGTGCCTATATCCATATATTTGCATGCTGATGTGTATTTGCTTACCATTCTGAGGTTTTCTTGATATATACATGTTATATGTGTGTGTGTATAGATGTGTGGGTGTGTGAATATTTGTGTGTGTTTACATATATGTATCGACCTAACAGTACCCCCTCCTCTCCCTAATGCTTTAGGGGATCCTAGGCCAGAATAGTTACGTGCCTTCCAGGTTTTCTGGAACGCTTGCTTGATTTTTTTTATCTGCTTCCCAAGATTGTATCCATTCTCCAAGATGACTGATTTGCTGTGAAGAAAAGATAAATTTGTGATTATGAAAGAAATGGAGGTTATCAAGTGAGGCCAGATAGGTTTGTCTAAATATAGGGGAAAAAGTATAATGATATGCAGTTAAATGCACATAAAAAGGAAAATGCCACAAAGGGAAACACACATAAGACAGAGCCACTAAGCTATGTCCAGACGATATGAAGAACTGATACACACTAAGAAAGAAATTATGTATCTACAGTCTTAATAGCAACAGTCCACTCAAGTAGTGTTCAAAGGAGAGAGAGTTAACTTTTGAAGGACAGAGAATAATAACAATCACTGCACATTTAGCAGCTCACAAAGGGCTCTCCCATCCTCAGTCTCTCGGCTTCTTAGGAAGTAGGGGTCTGTCTTCAATCCCCTTTCCTTACAGCAGCTGCCTCCATCACAGCGAACGGCACCCTGCCCCTCTAGCAATGAATGAGACATACCAGCAAAACCAAATAGCAATGATAAAACCCAATGTGGTCAGGGACGTTGAGAAGAGGGCACATTTTACATATTTCTACTTGTACTGTGTATCTGTTCTTTTTTTGGTAGAGAACAATTTAGCAAAATCATAATAAAAATACTCCAAGGGAGTAATCCAAAAGGAAAAACAAATTTGCAAAAAGATAGTCACAGCGACCGCGTACATACTAGTGAAGGATTTGGAACAATGCACACGCCCGATCGTAGAGGCGCGGCGAGGCCGACTCTGCTCTCCTAACAGGATGAGCACAGTGGTGAGCTGAAGGAGCAGGTCACAGAACGGTCCTGCCCACCGGTTATAACGCAGACAAACGTGTCGGCGCATGGACAGGCCTAGGGAGAATTTAGAGGGATAAACACAGTTAATTTTCACTTGCTTCTTCATAATTGTTTTTAAAAAGGGAAAGATTTGTCTTAGGACAACTACAAAGAGGAGTAGGGACATGTTTTGACCGAGGACAGCAAGGATGAAGTATCCCCAGGGGGTTCCTTGGAAGGGACGTATCTCACTGGATGTGAAGTCCCGGGGGGCGAGTTGATGGGAGCACGATCCCAGCAGGTTTCCCTCACACCTTGCACAAGTACATGTGTGTGCGTGTCCACAGCTGCCGGGAGATCCGGGCCCAGGAAAGCTTCAGTGAGAAGAGAAATTTGCTGCATTGCACCTGCCCTGTCGGCCCCATGGGGTTTCCTGACACCCAATGAGAGGCCAATGGGGAGAGGGTTGCAGGGCACAGACGTAAGGGGCTTTATTACCTCTTCCCCTTCAGTTAGGCTCAAACTTATTACACTTCTGAGGTTTCTTCCCTGACCCACCCTGCTCCGTAAAGGACCCCCGGTGTGCAGGTCCACTTTCCCCTCCACTGCAACATCCCTAACCTCTCTCGGTGTCCTTCACCGTTGGGGTGCACGAAGGTTGGGTGCGGGCAGAGACGGAGTGAGTGTCGCCGTGGACACAGCCCGGCGCTCTGTTGCTCTTTCCTCTGGCTCAGCAGCCTAACTGTGAGCCGGGCCCTGCGCCAGGGAGCCAGGCACACCTGCCCCCTTCAGGAGCTCACGGCCAAGCGGGGAAGCGGGGAGAGAGAGGAAGCACTTTCTTCAGTTCCCTGTGTCCACACCAGAGAGCAGGGAGGCCAGCCAGCTGTGGACCAGAAAGAGGATGGTCCACTCGTCTAGTGGGGCCAAAGCTCCCCCCTCACCCCAAGGCAGGCAGGCCACGTGACGTGGAGGTGGCCGAGGAGGAGATCAAAGCCCTTCTAAAGGCTGCAGCTGGACCATCTGCTGTTCGGCAGGAAATTGGCCCAGGATTCCCAGATCTTCATGGTAAAAGAAAATTCTGAAATCCCAATTTTTATGTGGAATAAATTTTTAAAAATCATGTATTGAGTCAACACCATGCAGGCCAAACCTACTTTGTATGATGAATTCAGCCTGTGGACCTCCACGTGAGACCTTTAGGGAGCCTACCTGGGGCAACTGCAGACTGGAGCGAGACCCTGGGCAGCTGGCTAGGTTGCACTCGCCAGCCCTGGAGCCCAGACCCGCTGCTGCTTCTCTGCAGCCCCCAACCCCTCCACCCACTCTGGTCCCTACTCCTAACTCTGCTCATTCCCTCATTCCCACCAGACCACTAGGTGGCACTGTGAACCCAACAGCTTACCCTGGCCGAGCAAACCTGGGTCCCCAAGTCCCCTCAACCCCAGCCCATCCAGGCAACCTTGCTGCCATGGACTAATCTGGGGTCTTCTCGGCTTTTTCTTTTCTCTTTTTATTAAATCAAAAAGACCCCTTTATGTCTGGTTTGCTCTGTCCTCTAGGCCAGTGCTGCCCAATAGAAATATAATGTGAGCCACGTTTTTAATTTAAATTTTCTACTAGGCACATTTTTTTTAAAAAAAAGTGAAAGGAAACAGATGAAATTGATTTTAATAATGTTTTATTTAGCTCAATATATCCAAAATATTATCATTTTAATATGTAACCAATACAAAAAGCATTGATGAGATATTTTACATTCCTTTTTTGGTACCAGGTCTTCAAAATTCGGTGTGTGTTTTACACGTATAGCACATCTCAGTGTGGACTAGGACATTTCAAATGCTCAGTCGCCACATGTGGCTGGAGGCCACAGGGCAGCTATAGGCCCCGCAGAGTCAGCTCCCAGGTTGTGACATGGAATTCTGTCCAGCTGGATACTGACTTAGAGCCTAGGAGGTCTCAGGGACCCAACCTGCCACCTCTAAAGGAGTTTTCATGTTAGGAAGGTACTTGCATACTTCTGCAAACTCCAGGGACGGGGAGCCCAGCTCACTCCCCTGGCCTTGCTCCTGGCCTGGAGTGGGCGAGGGCCTTCCTGAGCACTGAGATGGGGAGGAAGCACCCCCCACCCCCGAGGCCTGCACTTTGCAAATAACAATGGGTTTCCCTTATTGAGCAAAAATCTTAATTTAATATAGTCAAATTTATCAAACCTAAAATTTTCCCCAAGGCTACAAACATTCCTGAAACTTGTGAACCTCCAGGTACTCTATGAGACCCCAAGGCCCCCCTCCGGCCCGGCCCTGCAGGCCCTTCTTACGGCTCTCCTTCCTTCCCTCTGGCCAGTTCCTCTCTCCGTGCCTGGTCAAACTCCCTCCTCAGCCTGTCTGTCCCTGCCTTTGCTGGAAGCAGCATCTCTGAAGGCAGCTTGATGCGTACCCAAAGCCTTTTCTTCCCACTAAGATGGCTGGTTTTGCTCCTAGCTAGCCCCAGGACCTGGGCCAGGAATTGATATCTGATTGGGATACAGTTTGAAAGAAGTGTCTCTCTGTTTCCAGGCCTTGGTTGCTGATCTGTGACATCAACGGATTTGAACTCCACAACCTCTGAGGCCCCTTCCATCTCTCACTTCCCACCCCACATCATGTGTGACCCTAGGATTTTAAACTTATTTCATAGGCCTCCCTTCAAGCCACACACGCTTGGAGTTTCCAGTCTCCCTTGTAAAGCGACATAAGGAGAGAGGCCAGGAATATGAGAGAAAGCCATGCAGAGAATGGGGAAGGAGGCAGAAACAGAAGGAGGAACTGTAAGAGAACAAAGAGAATCAGAGAGGATGGGAGCCAGAACCCGAGGCCCTTCAGAGCTGGCCTCTGCCCTGAGCAGCTCCTGAGCAGGAGATCTTTGCCTGCCTGCCCTTTAGCACTGCAGAAAAAATCTGATGGGAATGAGATGGACCAACACTTCCCCCTTATCCCCTCCTACCCTCCAACCCTTGGTGAGCTGCTTAGAAACCCATTCAGAGGGCCCTGCTGGTCCAGGCAGGATCCTCCCGGGCCCCCCTGGTGCTCACGTCTCCTTTTCCTCCTGGAGCCAGGAGCCAGGAGCCAGGCACTAGGCTTTGGCCTGGGCACCTCTAGGGCTTGGAGGTCAGGGTCTCGATGGGATGTGATAGGCCCAGGGCCCAGGCTTTCCCAGCAGATAGGAGGAAGTGGGAGCCTGCTCCGGTAGGAGAGAAGCAGCCGGCTCAGTGCCCAGGACAGCTGAAGACACACCCCTTTGTGGCCCACTCTGCCTTTTTCCCATCCAGAGGCCCCAGCCCAGAGCAGCAGATCCTGAGACTGCAGTGGAAACCAGAGGCCGGCCCAAGTCCCTCTGGGCTGGGCAGGGCTGGGCTGGGCAGGGCTGGGCTGGGTAGAGGCAGAATGCTGCTGGGTGGTTCTCTGGGGAGAGGGGAATTGAAAAGGAAAAGCATCTCCGAGGAGGGCAGAGAGGGAGGGAGGTTATGTGCTGCGTGCGCGCGCACAGACACACAGACACAAACAGACACACACACACACACACACACACGCACACATACACACACACACACACACACACGCACACCCTCCTGACTTGGCCTGAGCCTCGCTGGGAAGAGGAGCGTTCTCCTCTCTGCCCTCCAAGCTTTCTGTTGCTTCCACGCTCATCTGCGCTGTCAGCAGCGCCAGCAAAGTTGGCCTCAAACTTGAACGGAGCTAAAGGCTCCAGATTCCTGGGAGTCCCTCGGGGGCAGCAGGCGGGCCCAGCCTCTGAGCTCAGCTGGCTTTGAGGCGCCCACTGTGACCCTCCAGCACCCAGCTGGCCCTCAGTCCCCTGGGCAGTGCTCCTTCCCCTGACCTGGAGGCCCCTGTCTGGGCTGGGGAGTGGGGTGCTGAGGTCTCTGTGGAGCCCCTTGTCCCAGCCCAAGGCCCAGGCCAACAGGGCCAACCTCATGCAGCCTCAGTTTCCTCCAGCGCAGGAGCCGAGCTCCGCCTCCCACCTGGACCTGCCGGAGATGGAGAAGCTCCTCACCAAGGTAAAGGACAAGGATGACAAGACCCTGAATCTGTCCAAGTCCCTCTCAGGGGCCCTGGATCTGGAGCAGAATGGCCACAGCCTGCCCTTCAAGGTGATCTCCGAGGGGCGCCGGGAGTCCCCACTCGCCCGGTCCCCCTCCAGGGCCAGCTCGAGGCGGGCGTCCTCCACTGCCACCACCTCGTTCGCCCAGGACCAAGAAGTTCCCAAAGATTACCTCATCCTCGCCATCGCCACTTGCTTCTGCCCCGTCTGGCCCCTCAACCTCATCCCCCTCATCTTCTCTATCATGGTAAGTGCTGCTCTTTGTTCTGGGGAGGGGGCTGGGCCCAGGGGTGGGTGGGCATGTTCCCCAGACAGGGGCTCTAGAGGAAAGAGCTGGGTGCTGGGGGCTTGGCGGAAGACCCCCTTCTCGGCTGGCTCCTCCTTCCCCTTGGAGAGAGGCCAGCGCCCGAGATCTGTCCACGCTCCTCTCGCATCTCTGCTCCCGGCATCACAGCTTGACTTTGCACCTGTGCCTGCTGGGGAGAGGGACCTAGGGAGCCACCTGGCACTAAACCCTGCAGGGCAGAGACAGACAACTTGGGGGTCTGGCCTTTTTTGGAGGGGGAAGGGATTTTCCTAAACAGTCATTCCTAGGGAAGGGATTTTCCTAAACAGTTGATCTTGAGTGGGGCTGTGTATCAGCCAGAAGGGGTCTCAGGGCCCCGTGTTCTCAGGAAGGGAGCCAGGCATCCCAGGCCACCTGGGCATTCGATCAGCCTGAGCTAGCTCAGGTTTCCAAGAGCCTGTGGCAGCGGCTTCCCTGCCATGCACTGGGGACCCTGGGACCTGGCTCCCCTGAGAGGCACACAAGGAGGGGAGAGTCTGTGGGCTGCTCCTCAGGGGTAGAGTTCCCCCTGGAGCCCTTTGGACTTCGGAGGTTGCACTGATTTCAGCAACTGTCTTCAGGGCAGGAGAGGTCTGGGCCTCAAGTGAAAAATTTGAGTCTGAGGGCATGGCTGCCAGGCTTGCCAAGGAGGGGCGTGTGGGCGAGTCTTTACCTCTGTGGGTTTTGAGTCAATTGTCTGCTCCCAAGCCCAGCCGTTTGCGTAGGGCTACTTGCATAGATCCCACAGGAAATGTCGGTACATGTTGGCAAGCGAGAGAATGGCAGCGACTTTCAGAATGAGGTTAGGAGCAGGGGGAGCAAACTGCGGGCCCCAGACTGGTCAGGGGCTGAGCACTCAGTGGGGTGACCCTGTTTGCTTCCCTCTGGAGTGACTCTACTGCTGAGTCATCTATCGCCAAGCCCCCAGGAGCTGAGGTCACTCTGGGCTGCCCTCTCAGTGAGCCCATATTTCTTCAGACATCTCTGTCCACTTCATTAAGGCCCAGTCTCCAGCCAGAGAAGCCTTCCCCAGTCCCCAACCCACCCAGTACCACCTTCCAGGACATCGAGGGACACTGGTAGCATTACTGAGTCCGAGGGACCTGGCATGGGTTCAAGAGCGAGGGCCGGGCAGGGACCAGGACAGGGACCTTCCAAGCTTTCAGTGTTGCCTGCTGCACTTGGGGACAGCTGGGGGCAGAGCCAGGCCCCAGAGTTGCAGCCAGTAGCTCTGGGCGGGGCCAACCTCTTGGTTACAGGGAATGGCCCCAGGAGGGCAGACAAGTTTTGGGGAGGGAAACCACACAAGGGCTCAGGAGAAAACAGTTGCTAGAATCGGGATCCTGGCAGGGGTGTCAGGGAGCAGGCTGGGTGGAGCTGCTTTGGTTAAAGGGAACCTGGCGCAAGACTGTGAGACCACTGAACCCATCCCCAGTGCATTTCTATGTCCTTTTAAGCTTCTTGAGTCAGGTCTGATGGTCGCTGGGCCAGGTGCAGGGATATACAGTGCAAAACCAGACACCATCCCCAACTCCCGGGTTCCTCCAGTCCAGTGGGGAGAAACAGATCCTTACAACATATTGCAAGAAGTGCCCATGCTAGACAGAAGTACAGGGTAATTGTGTGGCCTTGGGCAAGTCACTCAAACCTCTCTTTTCAATGTGCCCATCTGCAAAATGGGCACAACTGTAATGCCTACATTAGAGAGCTGTGAGAGGGTGAAATGAGACGGCCACGCACGGTGCTTGAGAACAACACCCAGCCCACAGTCAGAGCTGTTACCTGGTGACAGTATTTAAGTGGCAGCTGACAGCATCCCCAGTGGGGGATGGGAAGCCATCGTAGGGTTTTAAAAATAGCATTATTGAGAGATAATTCACATACCATGCAATTCACGCATCTAAAGTGTACAGTTCCATGGTTTTAGCATACTTACAAATAGGTGCAGCCTTTACCACAGTCAGTTTAAAACATCTGCCTTGCCTCCAAAATAACCCTGTGCCCTTTGGCTATCACCCTCCGCCCCAGTCCCTCCCAGCCCTGTGCAACCACTAATCTTCTCTCTGTCTCTATAGATTTGCGTCCTCCGGACATTTTGTATAAATGGAATCATACAGTATGTGGCACTTTGTGACTGGCTCTATCACTTAGCATGGTGTTCTCCAGCTCCATCTCTGCTGCAGCACGCACATCGTAGGGCTTGGTGCCCAGAGGAGTGTGGCCAGATTTTGGTGGCTCTGTCTGGTGCAGGGAGAGAGGACGGGCTGAAGGGGAGAGACTGGCGTTCGGGTGAGGGGACCTTTGTAGGAATACAGGCGAGAGGTGAAGAGGCCTGGACCAGGGCCACAGCAAGTGGCAGAGGGTCTTCTGGAAACCCTTTAAGAGCTGGTCACGCTGGCCACTCATTCATTCAGTCGACTCGAATGGCAAGTGGCTTGTTCTGAGGGAACTAGTGGGACAGGACGATTAGGCCCCGCGTGAGTGAATGCGCCTCTTTTATGAACCAGGCACTGTGTGGGGCGTTGGGGAAGCAGATGGAAAAGGTCAGTAGCGGGTCTCTGGCCTGGCAGAAGGCGCAAGAGCACGATGGGGTAAGGAGGGGACAGGGGAAGGAGGGGACAGGGACTTGTTCCAGGAAGTTAAGTTTTATGCTAGTGGCTCTGAAGAGCCCTTGGTGAGTTTTGAGTAGAGGCGAGATGTGGTCAGTTTGTTTTAAGACCAACACTCAACTGCATTATGGGAACTGGGCTAGAGCAGGGAGACCCCCCAGGAGGCTCCTGAGGGGGTCCAGGCAGGGAGGGCGGGGCCTGTGCTGAGCAGCGGACTCAGGAGGAGGGTGCTGGGAGGTCTGCTGAGGAGGGGCAGCAGTGTTCGCACCAGGCTCCGGCCGTCTACCTCAAAACTACCAGGGCCATCTTAGAGAGCTCCGGGGACCCACGACATTTACGGGGTGCAGACGAAGTGGACAGAACGTGGTTTTGAAAAGGCTATTCCAGGAGGTGGGAGGAAACTAGAAAAGGGGAAGAGACACCAGGCAGGGGAAAGTCTGAGGGATGAGGGGCCTGAGGCTGAGGACAGGCCGCGAGGGCAGAGGCAGATGGAAATACTCAGAGGAAAGGGGACTGGCTCACGTGGCACAGCTGCCATGCCACCAGGGATGTGGAGGGTGAGGTCGTTTGCTGAGATAGAGGCCTGGTGGTAGAGGGGAGGGGAGGTGACCAGAGACAGATCAATGCCCCGAGGCTCTGCCGAGGCTGGAGACCATGGATCCGGGTTGTTCTCGGCCTACATGGTGCTGTGATTTTCTCCAGCTGTCAGTGTGGGGTCACAGACATGGGTATTGGGCCAGCCCAAGGCTGGGGATGGCACAGTTGCCATGAGGGCAGGACCAGCTGGCACAGGAGTGCTGGCAAGTGTGGCTGAGGTGACGCTGACAGGTCGGGCTGGGCTGGGAGGGAGCGAGGCTGGGAAGACGGTGACAGCCTTGGAGGACAGGGAGAGGTCACAGGCTGGGCGCAGAGACAAGGGGGTGAGAGATGCGGGGGGTTGAGATCTCAGAGGAGGAGCCGGGGCCGGGGCGTGAGGGCCAGGGGGGAAGTGCGGTTGTGGAAATGAATTTCTAAAGGGAAGCCTCAGGAGCCAGGCAGAAGGAAAGTGGGGGGCCCAGCGTTGAGGGATAGTATTACCGACATCCACCGAGCGCTTACCAAACGCTGGCACAGGTCCACACCCCTTACCTGTGTCGTCTCAGTTAGTTCTGGCGATGCCCCTGTGAGGTCTAGTGTTGTTATTCTCATCTTGCAGATGACAGAACTGAAGCGCAGAGGCAGGAAATAACCTGCTAGTAAATGGGGATCCAGCCAGGACCGAGAGCCCCCGTCCCTACCCACTGCACTAGACTGCCTCCTTGGGAAGCAGGCGGTGCCAGGTAGGGAGCGCTACTGGGTGCGCCGCAGTTGTCGCCTTGGTCAGGAAGCCAGTCTAGTTCACAGGACACGCCCACACCGGGGGAGGGAGGGGTCAGTTGTTCACCCGGGGCTGCCACACTAAGTCCTGCCCAACAGCAGCACAGGCGAGAAGAACCTGTGCGAGAGAGAAAGTCTCCTGGGCTGCTGTCTCCAGGTCCTGAGATGGGCTTCAGGACTCGTCATCAGATGTCCCCCCACTGGTTACCAAAAGAAGGATCAAACCCTTCACCCCAAGGATGGAAGGAGACCCACAGCCCCGACAGCCCCTCTAGAGCCTGTTACCGTCTGCAGAGCACGCTCCCACATGAGTCGGGTCAATTGTTCTCGCTGAGCAGACGAGGCCACCGGGCCATGCAGAGCAGCGCCTTGCCCATGGCCACATGGCTGGTGAGAGGCACATCAGCGGGACACTGGACCTGCTGTTCTCTCCATGGCTCCACCCTGCAGGTGCTCTCGGGGCTACGATGATGTGTCCCTCCCAGGAAAGCCAAACTTTTCAGGCATTTGGACAGGGAGGGAAGAATTCTACTTCCTTCCCTCTCACCCACTCCCCACCTGCTCACTGAACTCTCCTCCCACCCCACTAGCTCCATCAGTAGAGGACGAGGGGACCAGCAGCGTCCCTCCCACTGTGGCTGTGACAGGGCCTGCCGTGAGCAGGCTGGTGGACCAGGGGCCCTACTTGAGGAGCTGCCACTGCAGGTGCCCAGACCTAGCTCTGCTCAGTGCCTCAGCCTCCTGTGAGCCTCTAGGGTAGAAGATTTTATTTCCAGGTCAGGCTGAGAAATGGCCACATTCTTCCATGCCAGCGAGGTCTCCTGCCAGTGAGGAAAGCCGGACCCCAGGCGGGGCCTTCGGTTAGCGACAGAGACCAAAAAGGCCTCAGACAGACCTGGGTGTGCAACCTCAGGAGCCACGTGACCATGTCCACATCACTTGGTTGAGCGACTCCTTCCTTGGCCTCGGTTTCTCATCTATAAAACAGACATCATGAAACCATCGACCTCGTAGGGCTGTCGGGAGGATTAGATGAGCTACCGGGTGTGAAAGCACCTAGCAGAGCCCAGGTAGTAAACGCTTAACAAATGCAAGTGGTTTCTGCTATTACTAATGCTAAGTGAACTTTGCAACGTCAGAGGAAAGGGCAAATCCCCAGTAAACGGACAAGTCTGACTTCAGCCGGTGTGGGGGTGACGGAGTCTCGCCCTCAGACAGCAGCGGGGGGTGGGCAGCCCTATCTGCAGCTTTGGTGGACGTCTCTGCGCAGCCCCTTCTCCCTGGGTCGTTCCTTCGACATGGGAAGCACCACACAGATCTAGAGTGGCTTCAACACTTTCTTCCTTAGGCATTTTTTGTCAGCTGACTATTTACCTGTCGTGCGTGGGGTGGCACATCTCGCCACCCTTCCACTCACTGATGCGCTCGCGCGCTCACTCAGCAGGCCTGCGAGCCCCAGCCGGGCTGACGGTCACTGGCGCGCAGACACAGGACTTAGAATGACGACTCCTGAGTCAGGTGGTAAAGAGCGGCTGTCTCAGACCCCTCAGCACTCCCAGTCCCTCCCACCACCACTGCAGCTGCCCTGCCAGCCCCCACCCCAGGACCCCTACCATACCTTCCTGCTCTCCAGCAACAGAAGGGTTAACCTGTAGTCAGAGCATTCCAGAAACAATGGCACTGGAGCTGAGAGGGGCGAGGGGGCGTGGAGGAGCACACCTCTGCCTTGACCTGCCAGAGCTGTTCATCTCCGTGGAAGGACTAATACCTGATCTGATCGGCCCTGAACAGCTTTTCCGTTCTCCTCAGACCTGCCGGCTTGGCCGGGGCCTGGCTGGCAGAGGCCACTCTTTCCTGAGGCATCTCGTTGCCACCTTCCCTGGCTGGTTTCAGCCTCCGGCTACTCTGCCCAGCACCCTGCCCAGCCCTGCTTTCCTCCCTCCTCCCCACCCCTCAGATGCTTCCCAACATCTTTCCTCACTGAACTGATCTATTCACCTGACCTCACTTTCTCCCTCACCACTCCCCCAGCCACTGCGATCACAAATGACCTATGAACCCACAGTCATTACAACCGCGTCTGCAGTTACTATTGTGCCTTCACCTTGAGCCATTTTGTATATGGGAAGGTGATGCCCCTGAGCAGGATGGGGGAGCAGGAGGTAACTCACTCATAGCAAAAGAGGAAGGGTCTCCTTCCATCCCTGGGGTCAGGGGCTTGATTCTTCATTGGGGAGATTCCAGAAATGAGCACCAGCTAAGGGTCGGGGACTTCATCTTGACAGCAGCCCTGTGAGTTAGGTACGACATCCTCACTCTGCAGGTGAGGGCACGGGGCTTAGAGAGGTTCAATAGTTTGCCTGAGGCCACACGGCTGGCAAGAGGCAAGGCCAGGGTTCAACACCAGGAGGGGGCTCCCAAGCTGCTGTGGGACGAGAGGACTGCACCTCTCACCTCTGAATCGTGGTCCTCCGTGCCAAGTAGGCATCGCAGGGCAGCCGGCCACAAGTAGAAGTCTGCTCTCAGAGGCAGCTATTTCCCTCCACTTTACAGATCAGAAAACTAAGTCGTACAGGATGGTTGTGAGGTTTACATTGGATAGTGTGTAAAAAGTGCCTGACACAACAAAGCCGCCGCAGTCAGATCTGCCCTGTTCCATCTGTCCGGTCCCAATGCATCTTCTTCAACGGTGTCTCTCAGGCTCCCAGGAACACGTGTGACTGACATACATGGACTCAGAGCTCTTTGGATAAAGGAAAGACTGGACTTAGCATGACCGGAAAAATGACCTTCCTCTCTCCCCTTCCCTCCCCACCTCTCTCCTACTCAAGCAAGTGCACGTGTGCCTCTCTCCGTGGTCCTGAACCGTTGCCCAAGGCCTGGCTACTTCTCAGGAAAGTAGGGGTGGGACTCATCTCAAACCCTGCTCCTCTCCCCCCGCATGTCATGCTCACAGCCAAGGAGTCCCCTGGCAACAGCTCAAGGCAGCCCCAGAATTTCTAAAGCCGAACTTCTTAGACATCCCTGAAGCCTTTCTGTATGTTGTCCCCTCTTCTCCCAATGCTGCCCATTCATTGAAGTCCTGAGTTCAGTGACCTGGGCCATGCAGGCAGCTGGAGGTGGCAGGAGTTAGTGGGTGGGACCAAACCCCAGATGCCAAGTATCTTTCCAGTGGGACTTACTGCCCTTATTTCTTTCACAAATTTTCTTTTAACTTTGCACATTCCACTGGCTAAGTTTGGTAAAGCAGATCTCTGGGCTGGCCCCGTGGCTCACTCGGGAGAGTGCGGCGCTGGGAGTGCCGAGGCCACGAGTTCAGATCCTACATAGGGATGGCTGGTGCACTCACTGGCTGAGCATGGTGCGGGCGACACCAAGCCAAGGGTTATGATCCCCTCACCAGTCACATAAAAAAAAAAAAAAAAAGCAGATCTCCTCTCATTCTTTCTGTCTTCCTTGTATTGTTTTCTTCCTCACACATTTACTGAGAACCTACTGGAGCCTGGCCCAAGGCTAGATATGAGGGATGCCAAGATGGCAGCTGCATGGTCCCTGCCCTCAAGGAGCTTACAGTCTAGAGAAGGAGAGTGACAAGGCCACAAGAAACAATGACCCAAGGCAGTAAGAGAGGAAAAGGGAGTGGTACAAGATGCCACAGGAGCCCGGGTGGGGATGGGGGGGGTGACTAATAGGAACCCAGGAAGGTTTTGCTGAAGGTGACTCTTGAAGGGTGAGGAGGGAGGGAGTTCCAGCAGGGAGAACAGTTCATGCCCAGGCCCGGGGGCATGAAAGTGCATCCCTATCATGGGAGTCGTGTGGCCAGGCTTGGATTTTCAAGACCTCCCCTTGGCTGTGGTATTGAGGAGAGGCTGGAGGGGTAAGTTTGGAAGACCAGTGAGGAGGAGGCTGATGAAACCTCCAGATGAGACAAATTGAGGGAGTGGGCCAGGGTGGTGGAGTGGGGCTGGAGAGGAGGGGACAGACGTGAGGCACGGTAGAGAGGTGAGATGGTCAGAAATGGAGACCTAATCGGGGGAAACAGAGAGGAGCCCAGGAGGGGGCATGCTAAGATTCTGTCTTGGAAATGGGAACTGTAGGGAGCAGCCGGCAATTCGTGCCACAGTGAGAAGCCCTGCCCGTCGCTGAGTCCGGGTTAGAGACGAGGGTGGAAGAAGCACCGCAGTCCAGGGGGAGTCAGACATGGGGGGAGCCTTGCGCAGCCTCCATTTACCTGCCATCACAGTCACATGGAGTGGACGGGAGAGCGCGAGGAAGGAGAGAGAACAGGGAGGAGAGGTAGGTCACAGTCACATGGAGTGGACGGGAGAGCGCAAGGAAGGAGAGAGAGCAGGGAGGAGAGGCAGGCTCCTGCACACAGTGTGGACACAGCATAACACGCTAAGTGAGACGTTTCCGAGACGGACAGGGGTGCTGTTGGCAATTCCACCAGGACCGTCCTCACAGGCTTCCCTCCCAGACCACAGCCTCCTCCTCTGCCTGGGTAGATGCGTTGTGGTTCTTTTTCCTTCTCGGACTCCATGGAGGGAAGGGAGTCTCCCAATAACAACAAAAACATGGCAGCATTCCAGTACCAATTGAGGACATGCTACTGCCAGGCACTGCACTAAGACCCCTGCTTGTATTATTTCATTTAATCCCCACAACAACCCAATGAAGTAGGTACTGGTTTTATCCTGATGTTACAGATGAGGACACTGAAGCATGGAAAAGGCAAACCACTTGCCCAGGGTCGCACAGCTGGTGCACGGTGGAGCTGGGACAGGCATCCAGGTGGTCTGGCTGCAGAACCTGTGCCCTTAACCAGACTGCTCTGCCAGGGAGCTGGAGGCTACACCTGCTCCTGTCTGGGTCCCTGCCACGTCCAGATGGGCTTGTGAGTCTCAGGCTTGGCTGTAGCCCCAGCCCCACCCATGCCCCCTCCTCACGCCAGACCCACCTTCTCTTTCCTCTCACTGGCTGACCCTGAGGTCCGGAGGCATGAACACTTGCGACTTCCTGCCCAGACCCACCGACAGACCTGTCGAGGTGTGAGCCCACCTGCACCCGTCATCTCCAAGGACAGGAGTGCCCTCCTCCCCTGCCCACAGTTCATCCCTGGGCTCAAGTCCAGACCTCAGCTCCTCTCTGCTGCTCTGGGACATCGTGTCACCGACCACTCCCTGGTCCTATCACCCTCTCCCTCTTTGCTAGAGCATTTCCTCTCCCATCCTGAAGAAATCCCGTTTGTCTCACCTGGTTGTAGCTACTCTGCCATCACTTCCCCACCGGCCACAGCTAAACTTGTAAGCACAGCCTCCACTTGCTCTCGAAACTTCCTCACCCCCGCTCGTTCCTAGTACTGCTCCATTCTGGTGTCGCCCCCGTGACTCCTCTGAAACTCTCCTGTCAAGGACACCTATGCTCTCTCCTCATCGTGGCTTAGTCCTCGTCCTGCTCCGTGCATGAGGTGGCGCCCCGGCCACTCCCTCCTTCGTGAGACTTTCCATCTTGGATCTCCCAGGGGCCATCCTCTCCCACGCTCTTGCCTGTCCTCAGTTTCCCTCACAGGTTGCTCTTCCTCAGCACCCCTTTATTAGCCAGTGTCCCCACAGTCTGTCTGCGGGCTTTGCCTTCCCGTCCGCATGCTCCCTGGACGACCTCACCCGCTGCCGAGCTTCCGTTCCACCTGATGCTGGTGACCCGAGCTCTGCACCTGCTTGTCCGACTGCGTCTGCACAGTCAGGGCTCCCGGTCCCGCCTGAACAAGCCCAACACGGGACAGGCCCTCCTCCCTGCCCATCTCTAGGAAGGCACCTGCACTCATCCATTGTCCAGGCCAGAAACCGGGGAACCACCCCAGTCACGCCCCTCTCCCACACTCCATTTGATCTCACCAAAACCTGTGGACTCCCTCCCCACGACTTATGAAATCTGAGCTCTTTCCAGTTCCCTGCTTAGTTCGCGTCTTTAAATCTGCTCCCAGGCCCCCGCCTCTCTAACCCACACTGTGCGCTGTAGTCAGAGAGATCATTACTGAAGTCAGGTCTGCTTGTGTCCCCACTTAAAGTCCTTCACTGGCTCCTGCTGCCTACAGGACAAGATCAGACTCCGCTGTAGGACAGTTGGGGCCCTTCTTGCTCTGGCCTTTCTCCACCTCTCCAGTGGCTTCTCTTGCCCTGCAGCACAGAGCTCTTCCTCGCTGGCTCCGTCTCTTCATCTGTAACATGAACTAGTAACAATCCCTGCCTCCCAGGAGTGTTAGGGGATGAAAGGCTCTAATGGACGGCCAGCAGTGGCAGAGTTCCTGGCACGAGGTAAAATTCAAACAGTGCTAGGGTTTGACTCCAGCAGAGGTGGGGGAACCTTGTGGGCTTCACAGAGGAGGTGGCACTGGCGCCACCCCTGGCAGGATGGAGAGGACCCGGCCCCGCGGTGCTGCGGGGCAGGAGCAGTAGCAAGAGCAAAGGCATGTGGAGGTCCTGTGCTCACCCCTGGAGCAGCCCCGAGGGGCCGGCCCGGAGGTTGTGGGAGGGAGCAGTAGAGGACAAGACCAGGAAAGGCAAAGCTAGCCTGAGCTTGGACTTTGTTCTGCAGACGGGGAGCCATGGAAGGTGCTGAGCAGGAGTGAAGGCTTCAGCCACCATCATCTTGAGAACTCACCTCCCCTGAGATCCCACACCACAGCCAGACAGGTCTTTCAGAAGCCTCCATCCAAGCGTGTCGTTCCCCGCCCCCCGCCATGCATCCTTCACTGGCTCCCGCTGTTTCTGGGATAAAGACCAACCTCCTCCCGGTGCTGGTAGAGCCCGTGGCCAGCCCTGCCCACCTCTCTGGCCTCCTCGTCACTGCTGTATCCGCTCCAGCTGCGCTGGCCTCCGCCCGGTCCCTCCTGCTTCCCGCACTCAGCAGCTACTCTTTGAACATGTACATATCTGCCAGTGCACGTGGCACCAGGGCCTTTGCACGGGGTGTTCTCACTGCCTGGAACACTCTTCTTCCTTTTGAAAAAAAAATCAATTTAATTCTTTCTCATCCTTCGCATCTCAACTCAAACGTCCTTCCTCCAGGAAGTCTTCCCTGGCTCTCTCCTTTGATCAGCTCTCATCACACCATGTACCTCTCCTTTGTAATAACGCGACCCGCAGTTGTGATTTTGCCTGTACTTGTGTGATCGCAAAGGAGGCCAGCAGGGGACAGGTTCCACGAGCTTAGGAAGGGGGACCCTCCTGCACACTGCTGCATCTTGGGGCCCAGCACACTGCCTGGTGTAAATATCTGGGGTGTGCAATGGTGGCTGGGGAACAGAACGAGGAAGAACAGAGCTTGGAGCCGGGCACATCTTCAGGAGGCTGGTGCCATGGCTTGGGTGAAAAGTGGCACGGAAACTAGAGAGGAGAGTAGCGACAGAATTGACTAGGAGAGGAAACACCTTAGCAGGGTGGGATGGCACAAGAGCCGTGACCAGAGTGGGGAAACCAAGCTGTTGCCAATAACTGGAGCTTGGGCAAGTGGAAGGAGATGCACAAGGCAAGGGGCAGATGGAGTTTGATGTCACGCTGTCCTGGAAGGAGCTTGGAATGGAAGCCTGGAGTTGGGGTGGGGGTTGGTTAGAATTCTGAGAGCTGAAGAGGACAGGACCAGGGTGGTGGTGGTGGGGGCACCTGCATAAAGAGAACAGAGGGAGGAAGGGTCGCTTCTCTGACCTCAGCTTCTTCATCAGGGAAGTGGGGCAGTGCTGCCAAGCTCCTAGGATGGCTCTGAGGCTAAATGAGGTCATTTAGGTGCGGTGCTTTGCAAGCTGCCTGGCACAAAGCATAAATCATCATCATCAAGGTGCTTGACTACATTTCCATGCTGAATCAGGAGCCTCAAATAACCAGAAAATAACATAACTGAATGACAGGCCTGGGGTCCTGAAGGCTGTCACACTGTTAGTGGACTCCTGCCTGTGCCTGTTCCTAGGGAGGCTGGGCAAGTCCAGGAAGCCCAAGAGGAATAGAGGGAGTCCCAGAGCTGGAGGAGTCTGGAGGTCTTGGGGCCAGCCTGGCCAGCAGGGTGGTGCCTGGCATCGCGGGCAGGGTCACGGAGCCACCCTTGGAGATGCTTGGACCCACCTCCTACCAAGTCACCCCAGGAGGGATACATAAGACAGGGCCCCTGTGAAGCCACATGTGGCTCTAGCCCAGCCCCAGCCTCCCCGGGCAACCCCGAGACGCCTCACCTCTCTCGTGTGATCTGGGAAGCTGGCTTGTTTGATTGAGGATATGGTTCTTGGATGGAAAGTACAGGGAGTGAGGACAGGGCCTTTTTTTCTTTCACGACAAGAGGAGGGCTCACAGCGGAAAGCAGGCAGGCGCGTCAGGCTGTAGAGAAAGCCACAGGGGCTGCCTCTGGATCCCAGCGTGGCTGCAGAATTGAGCCTCAGGAGGGGCCTGGCCTGTCTGCTCCTGGCAGCTCAGTGTGGCCTGGACCTGGTCCACCCTCTCAGGCCTTCAGCTTCTACTGTACCACCTGCCACTACCCTTCTGCCCTGTCACCATCCTAAAAGGAAGAGCCCTGCATTGCTTTGGTTTTATTTCTAGCTGTCCCCAGCCAGTGAGGGACAGGCTTGGTTAGGGTCCCCACAAGAGGCCCAGGCCACTTCTCCAGGAAGAGCTGTCTCCCTCTCTGCTATAGGGGCTGCTGCAGTGTGGGCTGCAGTGGGGATGGAGTATATCTGGGGGCTCAGGCAAGGCCCCCCGCAGGGCTGCTGAGGCCTGCACGGCTGACAACCGCCTTCCTGAGGTCTCTGCTGTCCTCTCTCTGCAGTCTCGAAGCAGCGTGCAACAGGGGGACCTGGATGGGGCCCGGAGGCTGGGCCGCCTGGCCCGGCTGCTCAGCATCACCTTCATCGTCATGGGGACGGTCATCATCATCGTGGCTGTGACTGTCAACTTCACAGGTGAGGCCTGGCCATATGAAGCAGAGGGAGCCAGGGTGCTTGGTGTGAGGACTGCCCAAGGGTGTAGCTCAGCCCCCTGAGGCAGAGGTGGTGGGTGGGAGAAGGGGTAAGAGCCTGTGGGGGCCACAGCCTTGTCCTCTCACTCCAAAATAGTGACCCAGTCCCCAGCGGTGACAGCTGAATAGGGATCAGTTTTCTGACTTGTCTTATGCCTGTAGAGTGAAAATGCACAGGCCTAGGAGTTAGAGGCCACAAGCTCCAGTCTCAGCTCTGGTGGTCCTGGGACCTGGGACAGTGTCCTGTCTGGCTGAGCCTCAGGGTTTTCACATATAAAGTGGCAAGAAGAAGCCTCCAGCACAGGGGCTTTTGTAAGCATCGCCTAAGATAATGGACATGACTGAGCTCTGTAAACTGTGGGCTTGATACATAAGTGTCCCTGCTGGCTGTGTCAGAAGTCAACAATGTATATGGAGGAAGCCAGGAAGTGACACTTCTGTGAGCACCCAAAGGTGGCCCAGTGAAGTCATCCAAGCAGGGGAACCATCTTCAAAGGTGACTCTCAGCTGCTTACGAAGCCCATGCAGCTTTGGGAGTTTGGGGGCCGTCCAGGTCAGAGCTGTCCCCCCCACACTGGGAGGCCCCCAAGCATCTCTGCCCATGTCAGTGACCAACCTAAGCTTTTCCACCAAAGAACTTGCCACTCAATTTGCTCCATGGACCCGCAGCAGGGGATTACCTGGGACAGTGTCAGAAATGCAGGATCTCAGGCCCCACTCTAGGCCCACTGAATCAGAATCTGCATCTGAATGAGATCCTCAGCCCTGTCATTAGAGTTTGGGAGGCACTGGTCTAGAGGGTGTAGCACTCAACTTGGGCAGAAAGCCTGGGATTGAGCTGTGGGGCCATGGCCAACCTTGGCCACTTAGAACAGGGGAGTGTTCAGGTTCGTTACCAGCCTGCCTGGGTTCAGAATCCAGGCCCCCCACTTTCTGGTTCTGTAAACTGAAGCATGTTCCATAAGCTGTCTAAGCCTCGGTTTCCTCCATTAGCGGGCATCTGATTGACACGCAGGAACGTGAGAGGCAGGAGCCCACTGTCCAGGACATTAGCCTCAGTGTCATCTTATGATGCTCCTCCAGGCTCCTTCGTCCTGCTGCTGCTTGTCATTTTAGCCAGGACTCTTCCGATGGCAAAGGACAACTACTGAACTCAAACTGACAAAGGAAATTTGTTAGCTTTCACTGAAAAGTCCAAGCATAGATTGTTCACTAAAGAGTGGCTGTATCCAAGAGCTCAAACGATGTTGACAGGAATCTGTCTCACTCTTTTGTCCTGCTTTCCACTGTGTTGGCTTCATTCCAAGGCAGGGTCTCTCCTTCTGATGGCAAGATGACAACCAGACGCTCTAACAGTGGCCCTAATAGTGGCACACGTTTTAATCAGTCCAGTAACTAAACAGGGAAAAAAAGTGCCTCTCTGTCAACAGTTACAGCAAAAGTCCCAGGGCTGATTCTGATTGGTCCAGTTAGGGTCACATGGCCACCTCTGAACCAATCACTGAGTCCGCAGTCCTCTCAATGGCAGGAGCTTCACCAAGAGCCTCAAACCAGAGTTCCCCAGTCCTGTACCTTATCTCTGTTACCATGCCCCACTAGGAAACAAAAACCCAAATCCTCAAATCAAGGGCTTGAAGACCCCCCGTTCTGAGTTCTGATCTGTTGTAACTGTCCTTTTCTTTACAGTTCAGAAGAAATAAAACTAACCAGGGAACTGTGCTAGCAGAGGCAGGCCCTGGCCACCTGGACCCCTCTGAACCCACACATCCCACACA
>NW_007730397.1:156857-195495 GCF_000696425.1 Galeopterus variegatus
ATACAGTCCAGAAATGATGAAGCAGGACAGTCCTTCAAGGACATGCTTTGGTGACAGGAGCCTTTCCAGGCCTTAGAAACCCTGCGAGCTGTTCCAAGGGAGTTGGCCGTGGACGGCACTGCCTGGCGCGTGACAGTCATATTTCTCTGCAGCTTTTTGCTCCAGTGCTGTAACATTGTGATCTTTCCAAAGCCATTTTAAGCAACAGGGGGGGTTGGAATTAAGATGAAACGCCACCAACGTAATGCAACCAATCAAAAAACACTCGCGTGAACAGGCACCTTCTACACGGGGCACTGTCAGCGGCAGCCACACCGCTTTACTGCACGGCTTGCTGGACAGAAAGTTTCTTCGGCATCATTTGTCAGACACAACCTAATTTCATAAATTTAAAAGGAGATTGTGGGGAGAAAATGTGTTTTGGAATCAATAAGAGATTCCAGAATCCCACGATGTAGGGACTGTGCCATTGGGACAAGGGGACTCCGACTCCCCAACTGTAAACGGGTCTCTGTACGCCCATGGGGCTCAGAGGCCCAATGGCCCATGGGTGTGAGAGGACAGAGCTGGGTACAGTGAGGGACAAGCATGACAGTGTCCTGTGGCACAGCCTGGCAGCTCCTCTCATCCCAGCATCTGGAAGGTTCTGGGCCGCCCAGTCTGACCCTTGCGTCCTGCTCTCTTCTGCCCCCAGCCCTGCCCCACCTCCTTTCCCTTCCCTGATGCACGACAGAGACAGCCCCGTGTGCCCAGGCCTTTCACACACGGGCAGGCCCTGGGCTCTCTCTGGGCCTCGATCTCCTCACGTAAAGAAGTGAGTCGGTCTAGATCAGGCTTCTCAATCCCAGCCGCATACTGGAACCACCTGGGAGCTTTATTATTTTTTAGTTTTTATTTTTTTAAATGTTACTTTATCAACATACAATGTAGTTGATTTTCATGTCCCTTTACTGATTCCTCCCTCCCCCCCTCCCCCTCCCACCCATCAACATCTGTTCACTTGTCTTAACAAGTTCAAGGAATTGTTGTGATTGTTGTGTCTTCTTCCCCACTCCCCTCCCTGTTTGTTTGTATATTTATTTATTTATTTTTAGCTCCCACAAATAAGTGAGAACATGTGGCATTTCTCTTTTTGTGTCTCACTTATTTCACTTAATATAATTTTTTCTAAGTCCATCCGTCTTGCTGCAAATAGTAGTATTTCATTCTTTTTTATAGCAGAGTAGAATTCCTCTGTGTAGATGTACCACAGTTTCCAAATCCACTCATCTGATGATGGACATTTGGCTGGTTCCAACTCTTGGCTATTGTAAACAGTGCTGCAATGAACACTGGAGAACAGCTATCACTTTGGAATGATGATTTCCATTCATCTGGGCATATGCCCAGCAGTGCAATAGCTGGGTCATACGGTAGATCTATCTGCAATTGTTTGAGGAACCTCCAAACCATTTTCCATAAAGGCTGCACCATTTTGCAGTCCCACCAACAGTGTAGGAGGGTTCCTTTTTCTCTGCAACCTCATCAGCACTTATCATTCTCAGTCTTTTGGATATTAGCCATCCTGACTGGAGTGAGATGGTGTCTCACCTGGGAGCTTTAAAAATTCCTGACACCTGGGTGCCACTCGTAGCCGATCTGGCTTAATTGGTCTGGGGTGTGGCCTGCACTCCAGAGTTTTAAAAGCTTTCCAGGTGCTCCCAACAGTCATTCGAGGCTGGGAGTCACTGGTCTAGACTCTAGAGTCTTGCTACTCAAAGTGTGGTCCTGGGCCCGTCAGCACGGGCATCACCCGGAGCTGTCAGAAAGGCAGACGCTCGGGCTGCACCCTTCCCTCCTCACTGGAATCTGCCCTATACCAAGATCCTCAGGAGGCTCACGGGCACTTCCAAGGTGGACACGCTCTGGCACAGGTGCCTGAAGCTGGGCCTCCGGCCGTCAGTCGCTGCTGCTCAGGAGTGGCCAGCTTTGCCGCAGTCTCAGAAAGGTAGAGCCATGGAACCAGGGAGTCCTTCATCTCCCCTCTGTAAAGAATCTCCTCCCTCCCTCCCTCCAGGGTTTATTGTAACAAACTGAGAAAATCTAGGTAATACTGAGAAGCCAAGAGAAGGCCAAGAGAAACCCCAGATAAGTTTGGGGGGTGTTGGGAAAATATAGGAAAAATGGCCAGGGCTCCTCAGATGTTTAGAATCTTGCTGAGCATTTGATGTAACTAGGCAGATGCGCTCAGGTGGTCCTTGGTCATCCTCTAGTGTAATTGTGAGTGTGCACCCAGGTGGCCTGGGTTATGGACTTAAGTATAAGGATGAAGGGCTCTGATCCATGGTGCCTCCTATCCCTGGGATGCCCCCCGCTGCAGGGGGGAGGCATGGGGAGGCCACTACTGCTGCTGGAGGCTGCTGCTGGTGCTCCTGGGACCCTCTGCAAGCCCACTGCCGGGCCTGTAAGCTACCAGACCTGTAAGCTGCTGCCGCTGAGGAAGCTGATCCTGGAATCCTTCCCAATTACCTAGCATGGACCTGCATGTGAGGGGTCTGGGGACCCAGTCTGTACAATGGGTTTGGAGGGTCTGAGCCCTAGCCCTGACAATATAAATGGAAACAGTACA
Organism: Galeopterus variegatus; assembly: GCF_000696425.1. Taxonomy (NCBI): domain Eukaryota; kingdom Metazoa; phylum Chordata; class Mammalia; order Dermoptera; family Cynocephalidae; genus Galeopterus; species Galeopterus variegatus. Next base: position 159,466 of record NW_007730397.1, read on the forward strand.
ACTAAAATAATGAAACATTTTGGCTTTAGTTATGATTTGCCTTACTTTACAGGGGGCCTCACAGCACAAGAGGCCCACACCCCACTTCTCAGCATGTTTTCCTGTGAGGCTGCAGGCCAGGTGTGGGGGGGTGAATGTGTCCCCAAATCACAATTCCCGAGGAATTGTGGATCTTCTGGAACCTGCCTAGGGATGGAGGAAAGCCAAGCAGTGTCTTAGAGCTGCTTGGATGGAAACTTCTACTCAAAACCAAAATTAACACCCTGGGTTCTCCTGAGTCTCTGTTGGGAAAATATAGAAAAATGGTCAGGGCCCCTTGCCTAGCATCTAATGTAAATATGCACGTGTGCCCAGGTGTTCCTTGTTGTCTAATGTGATTTCACGTGTGCACCCAGGTATTTTGGGTTATGGACTTAAAAATAGAAAGGACTAATGGCTCTGATACAGGGTGCTTCCTGGGACACTCCAGGAAGCCACTAGGATGACTGCTCCTAGCTCTGAATAAAGCCCATTTTTCACCCATGGCTCCCAGGACCTTTTCCTATTGCCTAGCTTGTAGACCTGCATGTGGAAAGTTTGTGACTCAGTCTGTACAATGGGCTTGAAGGGTCTGTGAGCCCTAGCTTTACAGTCTCCTCCTCCCAGACTCTAGTCATAGAGGAAGAGGGGGAGGAAGGAACCTTGAGAAACTCTCTTGCACCCCTGTCCTGGGGCAGGAATTCCTACTCCCAGGGTTGGCTGAGGTTCCTGTGGTTCCTCTGCTGATTGCAAAATGACACCCCCATTGGCAGAGGAAGTACAGAAATGGCAAAAGCATCTCCTTCCTGGGATGTTTGCAGCCGGGGCACCCAGCCTGGTACACTGTGAGCATCTGGATCTCAGAGGCCCAGGCACCACTTGAGTAGGGCACCAGCTGCATAGCTTTCCCGGGCAGGGCTGCCTATACAACCCTGTTGGGAGTGGGCTGTGGAGAGTCTGCCCTGGAGCTGGCTGGCAGTAGATCAGGTCAACTGGAAGCTGGGCCCACCCAGGGCTTCTGCCTCCTGCATTATTGATCTGCTGCCCGGTTGTGGCCATGAATAATTCATCAGGGGAAGGAAGCGCTGAGGATTGCAAACCAGAGGCATCCCGGCTCCCCCGACCTGGCTCTCAGGGTTTATTCCTCTTTGCTTAATGGGCTTCCAAGATGGAGGCCATGATGAATCTCAATTTCTCCTCCTGTTCACGGGACAGGCCCAGGAAAGACCCTCACAGGTTTGGAATTGCAAAAACCCAGCTACCCAGGATTGAGCTGCTCCCAGCCCCTGCACCAGGGTGCCCTGTCCTCGCCACACTCCTGGTCATCTGGTACTCAGACAGCCTGAGTTCAAACGCTGACGACTTTAAATTCTCTGAGGTTCCACTTCCTCACTGGGTACAAACAGAATGATATTAGGTGGATTGAATCATGCATGGGAACTGACCCACAGCATGTTATTGTTGTTGATGTTATTTAAAGTAAACGATGGCTTCTTTCATTGTTGCCACGGTCTTGGGGAGGAGGAGATTGCTGGACTGCTGACGGCCCGGCTTTGGGTGTGGGTGTTGTCAGAGCTTCAGGAGAGTGTGTGCAGTGAGGGTGGGCGATGGCCCATCTGGGGCACCTCTGGGTGGGGCTAGCAGCAAGGAGGGACAAGGGTGGAGGTGGGAGGACATCAACAGAATTATCCAGAATCCTACAATGATTTTCCCTCCCTGATCAGACTTTTCCAAACTATAGTCTCAGGGCCCTCAAAGCAGCTTGGAAAGGCAGTGGAACACCAGGACATTGCTGGGGGTGGCAGGCATCAGAGTAGACCAGTTCAGCCCTGATGTGTTGGGGATGTTGGGCTCAGTTCTGTTCAATGGTTCCATCTAACACACATTTGTTAAGTGTAATGTAAGTTATGTGCATCTCAAGCCAAACTCAGGTATGCAAGAAACGTTTTCTTTATAACCAAATTTAATTTCTCCTTTACTACCATTGTGCCAGGTGGCAGAAACTCCAGCCCAGTCAGTTCAGATTCCTTCCCCCTTCCCTGAGGGTTACAGCAGGCTGAGGTGTTGAGTTGAGCACCTGAGTGGCAATAGTCTGGTCCTCGCTGTTGTCACCAAGATATCCTCACCCTTAGTCCCTGGGATGGCTGCTGAGTTGACTTTTGGTCCCCCAACTTTAGTCCCAACCCTTGCTCAGGGTCAAGGTCCTGGAGGGAAAGTGCAGGGCTAATCGTACAGTGATGTCAGGGAGGCCAGCTAGAGCACCCGGCAGTGCCTGTGCAGTTATGAATCCCTTGTTATACAGGTCACTTAATGACACGGGGGGGGGGGGCTGATTGTTCATTTCCTATGACAAACACCATTTAAGGAAGGAAGGAAAAGTCAGATCAGTAGTATCTAACATAGAAACAAACATGGACTCTACTTCAGTCCAATCCTACAAACTCTTACTGAAGACTCCAATGTGCCAGCCCATGAGGTGGGCATGGGGGGCAGGGTGGGGAAGTGGGAAATGTAGGGCAGTGGACAAGGATCACCTGGAGTCCCCAGGGAGGTGTGGGGAGCCAGCCATCTGATGGCTATGCTGTGACCACCCCAACAGGGGGACATGCCTCAGTCCTGTGGTTGGGAAAGGGGGTTCTATAGAAAAGGGCTGTCATCAAATAGATCAGGAAAACACTGAATTAAATCAAGTTAAATACAGTGGTTTGACTATAAGACTTCTCAGAGCCTTTAATACACTGACGAGCATTGTGAATCTCCAAGAAAGCATAGATATGTAGTATTTCTTAAATTTAATGGGCTGCAAAGTCCCTTCTTTACAGAGCATTTTCTTCTAAACCTACCTTAGAATTGTTGACCTAAGCATCTCCTTATGTTATTAAAAAACTCTTTGTAAACATCCTTTTTTAAAAACAAGGATATGCACATTTATTTGTTCAAATAACAAATACATAAACTGAGTAACAGGAATAACAAAATACTCTGTAGAAAGTAGGGCTTCAAATTTTCACAAAAACTGGAGATGTAAAACATTAAAATTTACATATTTCATTTTATAAACTCTACAGTTATTTGAAATAGCTCTCAAAAGTCTTCCAAAAGCATGCAAATATCAAATTAATTTCAACAGAGGAAGATGAATAAATCAAAGGGAAATTAATTGCTAAGCAAATCAACAAGTCCACTTAATAAAAAGAAATCAAGAACAGAAATTAAATATCTAAGTATAGCAAGATAAGTTGCATAAAAAAATAAAACAGAATATAAACACAAGGGCACTTAAAAAGTTCATGGAAAAATAGAATTGAAAGAAAATGGAAATCTTTCCATGAACTTTTTTGTTTGTTTAAATTTTTACTTTTTTGTTTAAGACTAAGATCATAGAAAATATGTTCTCTGACCACAATAATAGAAAGAAACTTAGAAAACTCACTTTATATGTGGAAATTAAACAACACTCTCCTAAATAAACAATGAGTAAAAAGAAAAATCACAGGGATATTAGAGTGTACCTTGAGATAAAGATCAAAGTGCAATATATCAAAATTTATAGGATGCAGGGCTCACGCAGTGCTTAGAGGAAAATTTATACTTGTAAACACCTACAGTAAAAATAAGAAAAATCTCAAATCAGTAATGTAAACTTTTACCTTAAGAAAATAGAACAAGCAGAGCAAACTAAACCAAAAGCAAATATAAGTTGGGAATAACAAAGATTACAACAGAAATATATGAAATAGGTAATTTAAAAACAATAGCGAAAATCAGCAAAACCAATAGTTGATTCTTTAAAAAGATCAACAAACTTTGCAAACCTTCATCTAGACCGACCAAGAAAAGAGAGAAGACTGAAATTACTAAAATAAAGTAGGGGCATTATTACATTGTCACTATGGCTTTTTGTGGTGGTGAGATTTAGTTTCTTTTTCATTTGCAGTTTTGTTCTACTAGTGGGTTTTTTCTTGTGTATTCGTGGCAGTGCTTATTGTTTTTCAGATTCCAGATGCAGGACTTCCTTGAGGATTTCTTGTAGGGCTGGTCATGTGGTGGTGAACTCCCCCAGCTTTTGTTTGTCTGGAAAATACACTATTTTTTCCCTCATTTCCGAAGGATAGCCAGCTGTGGCTGTGGTGGTGGCTGTGGTGGGCCACCCACATGGAAGTGGTGTTTTTGGCATGTTCTCTTGTCTGCTTTTGGGTGGGAGGTACTGCTCTTAGCTCCTGCCTAGGACCCCAGGCGTGCTCTGTTGCCTGCTTCTGGACAGAGGGGGCTGCGGCCCTCAGCTCCTTGCCTAGGACCCTGGGTGTGCTCTCCTGTCTGCCTGTACATATCCTTTTTTAATGGCTGCATAATCCATAACTTACTTATTTACTTATCTTCTCTCCCATTGCTGGGCATTTAGCTGACCAGTTTTTCTCTTATAATTTTTAAAATGGGGCTGAAGCAGGAGGGCAGTGAATTCTGAAGGTGCTTCAGGAGCAGCTCTGGCAACTGAGGCCCCCCACCAGGAAGAACAGCCAGAGCCCACCCTCCCTGCAGGGTCTGCTGACTTGGCAACCACCTGGGTTGGAAACAGGGAAGATGATCTGGATGCGGCTAGACAAGGAAACCCCAGGGCCAGGTGGCTGGGAACCTGGGGTGCTGAAGCTGACCAGACCAGACTGTTGGGGGACCCCCTGGGAAAGATGGGCACGATTCTAAACCGCCTTTACTTTCTTGATGGCTCTGGAAAGCACCAGGCTAACAGGGTCTCAGCCAGAACCTCCTTCTTCCTGTGGGGCTGCCTGCTGGGGCACAGCTCAGGCTGGGACCCTTGGTGGCTGGAGTAGATTAGCCCTTATTCCTTTCTCAGTCTGTGCTCGTGTCTCCAGAGTGTCTCCTCTTGTTTTTTCACTGGAGCTTTTGTTCTACAAATTCTTCAGTTCGATTTAAATTCTAGGTTCCTCAAGGAAGTTATAACAAGAATCCCCTTTTGCCTAGTTGACTGTCAGTGGAAGAAGTTTCTGGGTGAGAGGAGACCCTGATCTTCTTGGGATCCTTCCAGGAATGCAGCCACCAGGAGGACCATGGTGCAAGGACCAGTGTCCCAGAGGCCTCTGTCTGATGGTGCAATGCTCGCCCTGACTCTCAGACATGCACATGCAATTCTGTAGAGCAACCCTCCTCTACAAAAACTTTCTGTGCTCCCCAGCCCATGGGAGATTCATTCTTTAAACCTTAAAACAATATAAAAACAGTCCAAGTTCTATACACCAAACTGCTATCAGCAGTCACCCATGGGGTGGGGTAGTGGGATTGGGGAGGTGATAAAAACAGCCTTTCATTTTTTATTCCATATACTTTATATCATTGGAACTTTACAGCAAGCATTTTTATTTCTTACTTTTATAATTTATAATTTAATTTTTAAAAAATAGGAATGTATGAGGGAGGAAAAATTATTCCCTGTAATCCATTAGCTGAAGCAATCAATGTGAATATCTGAGAATTTTTCTTCTGGGCTTTTAAAAACGAATATGGTTTTAACACACAGCAACAGTCACTTTAAAATAAAAGGGTTCAACTAAGTGCTCTTTGCATTGCAGCTGGACTTCCCAGAGCTTTTAAGCGGCAGGCCCTTCAGTTTCCCTCAAACCTGGCTCCTTCAGACATGCCAGCCTCCCCTGATGAAATGACACAAAATGGGACACATGGGTGGGATGGAGCAGTGTGGTCAGAGAGGCTGGAAGCCCTTAGACGCTCCCTCTTTGGACTTGGGGGGTGTCCAGGAAAGCTCCCTCCCTCTGTGTTCCTCCAGGGACCACCCCAGAGTTCACTTCTTCCTGACCTTTGCTTTGGATTCAGTTCTTGCTTTTGGCCCTTGCCCTAGAACTGGATGCTTTGGTCGGTCTGGCTCTTGTCTCCAGAGTCTCCTCTCAGCACCCCCCCACCCCACCCCCGGATCCCTTTGCTGAAGCCCTGCCCTCCCATTACCCCAGCTGGTCCGGTGAGGAAACTGGATACCTCTGGTACCCACCCACCCCACTTCTCTACTGCAGTCCGGACCTTTTCCCACTTGCTAGACCATCCTGAAGGCTTATGGCTGATGTCCATTTGAGTGGCAGCATGGATACTGGAAAGTCCAGATAATGGGATTGAACCTGGATCTGAGAATGGGCTGGCATGATTAGCTTTTGCCCCTAAAACCAGACCCTGCAGTCCCCCCAAAACTTATCCATCTGTTGGAGTATTTGGGAGGTCCCAGGGCACAGAGGTCCCAAGCTTGATTCACTCTGGCTGGCTGGCCATTCTAGAATCTCAGGACATTTACTGCAGAGGGGAACACACAGTTCCAGGCAGGGCCCGAATGCCCCCCTAGGGGAAATAAGCTTGATGAACTCATGTTTTGATCATGGCCCGTGGGAGCTGCTCTTGGGCTGGTTAAATAGGCAGGAGGTAAACACGCACCCGAGGTGGCTCCCTGCACAGCAGGCTTAATTATAAGCACAACATAGTGATGACAAGACACAAAGCGGGGGAAATAGAGGGAAAAAAAATCTCTCACTACCCACAGCCTCCACATTTCCCTGCCTGGGTGTGACTTCTCCCTCCAACGTGACTTTCCCTAGGGATGCAGATGCTTTTTTTCTTCCTTAATTTCATTCTGATTACAAAATTAATACAACAACCCATTGTGACAAACTTGGAAAATGCAAAACCAGTGTAAAGAAGAAAACAAAAATTTCTACAAATTCCACAGTCCAGCCCCTCTCTTCATGTTAAGCAGCTTTATTTTCATTACAGCACTTGCCACCATCTGAACTCATCTTGTTGATTTGTTTACTTGTTTACTGTCTGTTTCTCCCCCACAACAAGCGTAAGTCCTATGAGGTCAGGGACCTTGCTGGTCTGTACACATTAATGCCTCCAGCCAGGCCAGGGCTTGGTACGTAGAAATGCTTTACTGCATGTTTGATGAATGAATGAATGCAATGATGTGTATGTTTTTACTCCACCGTGATCACCCAGTTCATGCTATTTCATATACTGATTTCTATACCTGAAATTAACTATGTTCTTCACGCCAGTCAGGGAAGGGCTGGGGGAGGGAGTGGGAAAGGTGGCTCTGGGTGAGGCCTAAGGCCAGGGGGGATGGGGAAGGCACAGATAAGGTGGATCCCATGGAGATGATGTTAGAGTCACACATCTACCCAAGTGCACCATTGAGAGGGGCAGAGTGAGGGGAAGGATAGGCTTGTCCCCCAACGTTCAGGGAATACAATCCTCATAACCTTTTTGGGTCATTTGTACAGAAATCAGAGATGTACACTGAACTTGCTCAAGATCTCACAGCAGGTCAGCAGTGGAGTTAGAATAGGAACTGCAGATATGATAATAAAAGCTTCATCTTTTAGAAAAACATCAAATCAGAAATATGGATCACACTTTAAGAAGGCTTTTAATTAAAAAGAAGCTATGAAGCACATCTTGGGAGACCTAAATGTCCTTTTCATTTGGATACTGTTCTATCAAAAGCCTTGGTCTGTGCTGATGAGAAAATGGATTTCACAAGAGTGAATTCAATATGCAAAGGTCTCATGAAAGTTTAAGATGGTTTTAATGTAGATTATTCTTTTGCACCCATGCCATTGATTGCTAAATGTAAGAGTCTGATTTTGATGTTGAATAAATGTGTCTTTAAAAAAAAGTTTAAAATTGGGTGACCTTTCGTTCTCTTTCAACATGGGAAGATACGGAATCTCGTGCTGTCAGATTGGTTTAATAGGAGTATAAGAGCTCACCTTTATACACGAAATGCAAAGCTCTATGTCTGTAAAACATATTTCAAATAATTGTGAAAACTGTGGTTAAGGCAGGAGATGGTAATAGTTCATCAATTATATATATTCATCACTTCAGATAAAACTAAATATTAATTGTAGTTGCCAATTAAAAATAAGGCATCCTACCTCTCTTGGTCTTTGTTCTTTCAAAACTACAAATATCTCAGAGCAGCTTTTTTTTTTTTCTTTTTCTTCTTGTCTTTTTTTGTGACCAACAACGGATCGCAACCCTCAGTGTCGCGCCCGTACCGGACCGGGACCGGCTACGGGATCGCAACCCTCGGTGTTGCGCCCGCACCTCGCTCAGCCAGTGAGCGGCCGGTCTGTATGTGGGATCCGAACCCTCGGCGGGAGCGCCGCCGCACTTCCCAAGCGCGCACTGTAGCAGTGCACCACCGGGCCGGCCCTCAGAGCAGCTTTTGAGATAATTGTTGTGCTCTGCTGTCTCCACCAGCAAAAGTTCACAAGGGTCACCCAGCAAAGAAGGCTCTGACAGTTTCTAGTTTAAAATCCAGTGCAGGACCTTCTGTCCCCCAAAGCAGGGCTCTTTCCCAGCTGCCTTCTGATGCTGACAGTCTTTCTGGTCACCTACAGCCGTCAGCACGTACCCAGCCAGAATTCTATCTGGTATGAATTTAGCTTCACAGGCCAAACCGTAATCTTAATGAGAAGCCTTCAGATTCTCATCTCTGGATTCCTGCTTGTGCTTCTGGGGAGCCTGTTCCTAAAAGTTTCCTCAAGCTCAGTCCTGGCCCCACTGGTAGCACTGAGTGGTCCATCCACATCAAGGGCACAGTCCTGCCTGCCCAAGGAGCCTTCCTGAGGAACCCTTGCCCCCCCAGGCTGTGCTCCCCAGAGAGCTGTCTGCCTCTGGGTGCCTCCCTTGCTCAGAGGCATCTCTCCAGGGCAGATCACGGGGGAAGCCGATCACAGGGGAAGCCGATCACAAGGGAAACTGATCACGGGGGAAGCCAAGCACTAGAGGCTCATTCTCAGGAGGACACTTGGTCCTGCAGGGAAGCAAACCCACATCCCTTGAGCTTTCTGCCTGCTGAAAAGAGGGATTCAATGATGCAGAAATTAAGAAAACCGCCATCTGGGGACATGGCTGGGCATGTGATTAACAGACATGAAAATGACATCCCATTTACAGATGGCTAATAGGGTAGATGGGCAGGGCACCAGTGAATTAAGTCCATAGTAAGTAGTATACTTTCATTTTCACCAAAAATTTCAGTCTCATTCTCAATGCTAATTATCTGGGTGAAAATCACCAGTTACTATGCTCCTCTCTTAGAAGCTCCATTTTGCCTTAATAGAGTCACATTCAACTAACATTTATTGAACACCTACTACATTCTATATACTTTCCCATACACCTCATTTGACCCTCTAACCAACTGAGCTAACTGGCCAGCCATCATGACAACCTATTTTAAATAGGGATTAGTCTCGCCACTTTTTACAGATGAGAAAACAAAGATTTACAAATGTCGAAGTTATTATCTAAGAGTACACAGCTACGACCACTGGAGAATAAAAAGTGGCAACTTTGCCTTCTACCCTGACAGCAAAGAATCTTCCCCAAATCAGCTTTAAGTCTACAGATTTTTTTCTACTCCTTTAGTAAAAAAAAAAAAAAATGTGGTAAAATACATATAACACAAAATTTACCATCTTAACAGTTTTTAAGTGTACAGTTCAGTAGAGTTAAGTACATTCACACTGTCATGCGACTGTCACCATCTCTCCCAGAACTCTTTTCCTCTTGAAAAACTGAAGCCCACACCCACTGGACGGTAACTCCCCGTTCTGTCTTCCCCATGCCCCTGGCAGCCATCACTCTGCTTTCCATCTCTACCGCTTTGACTACTCTGGGTACCTCATGTGAGTGGAATCAGACACTATCTGTCGTTTTGTGTCTGGTTTCTTTCACTTAGCATAATGTCCTCAAGGTTTATCCATAGTTTAGCATGTGTCAGGATTTCCTTCCTTTTTAAGACTGAATATTCCATTAGATATACACACACCACGTTTTGTCTATTCATTCATCTGTTGATGGACATGGTTGCTTCCACCTTTTGGCTCCTGTGAATAAGGCTGCTACAATCATGGGTATACAAATATCTCTTCGAGACCCTGCTTTTGACTCTTTTGGGTATATACCCAGAAGTGGAATTGTTGAATCATATGGTAATGCTACTTTTTTTTTTTTCCTGGGGAGATGATTATCTTATTTTAGGACATTTTTAACATACTTTTAAATAGTGCACATACTGAAATTAGTTGAATTACATTAATAATACTTTTCTATACATAACTATACCTGAAAAGGTAGTTAACAAAATGAAAAACTGTTTTGTTTCATTTAGTCTTCACAAGTATTTAAGTATTTATTATGCGATTTCTGTGAAATACACTGTAGAGATTTCCTTTAAAATAAGCATATAAAAATCCAAAACATTATTAAAGTTTTCATTATTATACAATCTATAACTAAAAATTTAAAAACAGACTAGCTTCATTTTACATGAGAATAAGCTTTGAAAAGAGCTGATTTTATTGCTTGACCCTGATTGGTTGCTCATAATACTCTTCTTGAAAGACAGCAAGTGAGATATAAGGCTCAGAGGGCAAAACCCCTGAACTATAAAAAACAGAATGTGTTAGAATTCCACTTAATGAAGCTTATGTTTAATAAGCTAGCTGTTTTAATTACATTTTCAAGTCTTATGATATAGAAATTCTACTTTTTTTCCAAAACAAACATACATATCCTTGATACACTAGTGAAGAAAACAAACATAAGACTTTAACTGTTGAGTTTTTTACTTTTTGAGCACAGCAGTAAACATTTTCTTTTCTTGCCTTCACAGTCTGGCATTCATCTGATTCATTAGCTTCTCCAGTTTGATTGCTAGGGCCATGTTTCCTTTAATCGTCAATCTTCCTGACATGAATGCCATTGATGGTTTTAGTTTCCCTGAAAACATTTTTACAAAATCATCAGTAGACATACTCATCACCACATCTGCCTGATCAGAGGGCTCTCCGGACCCAACATTCCCGCCTTTGTTTTTCAGATCAAGAAACCACGTGCCACCATCTTCTCCTGAGAGCTCAGACTGATAGACTGCTTGAGTGGCTTTCACAATATCTTCACTAAGAGAGTCCTTAACAATTCTAAATGTTTCTTCCATGGCTCCAGAACGTGGTTTTGGTTGCGGCTGTGGTTTCTCTTCTTTGAATTCATGTGATTCTACTTTCTTCATAACTGTATCTGGGTGTTCATCTAAGAAGAATTCTGGTATCAAAGGATGGCCTGGTTTAACTGCATAAACGTCAAAATTTTTTATTCCTTCTTCTTTTAAGATATTTTCATCAATAATAAAGTTGCCAGTAATGTGGTATATCTACACAATGGAATACTACTCAGCTATAAAAACGAATGAAATACTGCCGTATAACTTCGTATAATGTATGCTATACGAAGTTATTACGGCTACAATTCAGTTCAACAAATAATTATATACAAAGATATCAAATCCAAGCTCTTACCATCACACACATGAAATACTACCATCTTTATTACCATTCACCAACTGGGAAACCTGGGCAAATTACCTAACTTCTCTAAATCTGCTTCCTCATTTGTAAAATGGGGGAAATAACACCATCACATAGAATTACTATGAGGACTAAATGAGAGGAGGCTTACCATAGTCCCTGAAGTATTTTTAGAAACCTTAACTCAATTCATAAAACACATATTCGGTATGCCGTTTCCCATTCCAAAATCAAAAACAAAAACAAAAAAAACCGGGGGGGGGAGAGGAAGATATAACAACCACAACTTTTCTTTGAAGTTCTTACAACAAGAAAATGGAGGGGACACACCTGGGTGGGAGTGGGGAGAGGGAGGACGGAGGGAGGTTTCGGTGATGGGACACAATAATCAACTACATTGTATATTGACAAAATAAAAATAAAATAAAATAAAATAAAAAAATAAAAAAATAAAAAATAAAGTTGCCAGTAAAACTTTTTGGCTTTTTGAAAATGGAATATGCAGCATCTGCAATGATATCAACTTTTCTACATTGGCTTTCAATACCAGATCCACCCAGCATATCCATAACAGCAGTGTGTATGGCTGTTTTAGGCCATAATGCATTGACTGCAATTTCGCCTTTAAATTCTTCTGCCATTCCAAGCACACACATAGACATACCATACTTAGCAACTGTGTAAGCACAGTGCTGTTTGAACCACAGTGGGTTTAGGTTCAATGGTGGGCTGAGATTGAGGATATGAGCAATTTTACTCTTTTTCAAATAAGGAATACATGCTTTAGATGTAAGGTAGGTGCCTCTGGTGTTCACATTCATCATCAAATCCACTCTCTTTGTAGGTGTTTCCAATGTGTTGGTCAAGCTAATAGCATTGGCATTATTCACCAAAACATCAATTCGGGTATATACACCACTTGTGCAGAATTACCATACACAGTAGGGTAGCAAATGAAGCTAGTAAGGATTATTCCAATCAGTGGACACCTTGGGCAAATCCAGACTTTATTGACTTCATCTCTCTCATGCTTTCTCCACTGCATTACTGATTTGCTGTTCATCTCTCACATCAACAACACATGGCAAGGCCTTTCCTCCAGCTGCTTCGATTTCTTCAGCAGCAGTATAGATTGTGCCTGGAAGTTTTGGGTGTGCATGGGTAGTCTTCACAGCAATGACAATATTTGCTCCATCCTTTGCTGCTTTCAATGCAATAGCTTTGCCAATGCATGGCTTGCACCTGTGATAAAAACTGTACATCCTGCTAGCTGCCCGGTGTTGGGTAACATGACTTTCGCAGATCAGAGGAGATGGCGGTGGCTGCAAAGGTGAAGGGCAACTCGGTAATGCTACTTTTAATTTTTTGAGGAAGCACCATACCATTTCCCATAGCGGCTGCACCATTTTATATTCCAACCAACAGTGCATCAAGGTTCCGATTTCTCCACGTTCTCACCAGCACTTTTTACTTTGTTTTGTTGACAGTAGACATCCTAATGAGTGTAAGGTGTAAGCCCACAGTTTTATATCCTGATCAATGTCCCCAATGACAGGGAGGATAGAAAGAGAATGGGCATATGGACACTGATCAGACAGACATCAGGATCTGCCAGCAAGTGGCCTAAATAAATGGAGGGAGGGAAATACCATGGACACAGATTAGAAGATTCAATATTGTAAACATGTTAATTCTCTTCCAATTGATCCATATATTCAGTATAATCCCAATCAAAATCCAGCACATTTTTCTTGGAAGCTGACTAACTGATTCTGCAATTTATATAAAAATGTGAAGGACCAAGAAGAGCCAAGACAACTTTGAGTAAGAACAAATCTGTGAGACCTATACTACCAGATATCAGGACTTATTATAAAATTATGATAAGATAGACTGGTATTGACTCAGGGTAAAAAACAGACTAATGGAAAATAATGAAGCATCCAGAAAAAGACCCACATGTATAGAGTTGCTTGATTCATACCCAAATTGACACTCCAGTGCAGTGAGGAAAGGATGGATTTTTCAAATGGTGCCCAATCACCTGCATATCCACATGGAAAAATGAATCTTGACCCCTGGCTCAAATCGCACATGGAAATCAATTGTAAAATGATTATAGTTCTAAACTGAAAAGCAAAACAATACAGCTTCTAGAAGAAAACATTGGAGAATATCTTCATGGCCTTCGGGGTAGGCAAAGATTCCTCAACAGGATACAAAAACACTAACCATTAAGGAAAAAAAAAATGGATAAATTGGATTACATCAAAATGAAGAACTTCTACTAATCAAAACCACCATTAAGAAAGTAAAAAAGACAAGCCACAGAATAGGAGGGTATATTTGCAATATATTTATCTAACAAAGGAAAAATTAATTGGAAAAGACAGATGATCCAATTAATAAATATGCAAAAAGTTGAAGGGGCATTTCATAAAAAAGGATATCCTAATAGCTAATAAGCATATAAAAATGCTCAATCTCATTAGTCATCACAGGGAAATGCAAATTCAGACTGGCAACATCACGTGTTGGTGAGGATGTGAAGGAACTGGAATATTCCTACATTGCTGGTGGGAATGGAAATTGGTACAATCACTCTGGCAAACTGTTTGACAGTATATACTAAAACCGAATATGCACATAACCTATAACCCAACAATTCTACTCCTTGGTATATATAACCAACAGAGAAGTATACATATGTGTCCCAAAATCCATGTTCAAGAATGTTCAGAGCATTGAATCCCCATACTGGTCAGCCACCCAAAGAAAAAAAGAACGTGACTTGTAACAGTTCCAAACTAAAATTAAAAGCTATCCATCTATAATAGGATGTCTAAATAGAATGTGCATATTCATACAATGTAATATACTATAGAGCAGTGGTTCTCAAACTTCAGTGTGCCTCAGAATCACCTGGAGGCTTGTTAAACTACTGGTGTGTGGGCTCCACCTTGCCTGTCCACACAGAACGTCTCACATTTTTCCTCTAAGCTGTCCCATTATAGTTGAAGATGTCTACTGATCACCTCTCCAGTGTTCTTTCCTCCCCCACGTCAGCAAGAGAGGGGACTAAGGAGGCATGAGAGGCCTGGTTTCTGACCATTAGTACAAACAAAAATCTCTCTTATACCAGGTCAGCCCCACTGACTTTGTTAATATACTAAGCATTAACCTCACATAATCCTGACAACATAAATAGAGCATAATTATGGCAGCCACCTTTATCACCATTTTATAGAGAAGGAATGGACCATTAGCTGGATTAACTGTATAGTCACGCTGCTTGGCAAAACTAGAGATGAGATTCAGACCCACGTCTCTGGGTCTGATGCTCCCTCCTCCATAGCTGGCTGCCTCCCCACAATGCCAGGCATGCTCATCCCCTTTCTCAACCAATCCAGGTGCTGCCAAGCTCCAGGTTCAAGGTGAGGCCCCCTTTCTCCAGGAAGCAAATACTGCCACCCGAAGCAAGATGCTTTTTGCCTGATGTGAACATGGTATTGTTTACTATATAATGTGCTTCTGGGCATTAAAAGCTCAGCCCTGAAAGAGCTCCTTTATGCAGTGTCTGCTGTTTCTGTGGCTAATTGGCTGTCTGGAGAGGTGGACGAGCTGCAGTAAAATGCTGATCTTTCAGTCTAATCACTTGGTGAGAGTTGGGATACCCTGTTCCTCCATGCATCAGCATTTTTTTTCCTCCAAGCCCTTTAATATTCACTTAAACAACTGAGGCACAAGCAATAATTAAACTGTATTTTTTATGTTACAAGAAAGTTTTGTATGATATATGCATGATATACCAATTTTCTCAATCTCTTCTGCAATAACATTTCATTAATACTCAGGTCCAAAGGGTGATTCAACAAGGTCAGAAAGGCAGGCACGAAGATGGTAAAAATATCAAACTTACTAAGGAGTAAGGGGGAACCAAACATTTACTGCCTGCCTACTACACGTATCAGCAGTTTTGAAACAGCTTCTTATGACTTTGCATGAGCCAGGTGGGAAGAGGGGACTCTCTGAGAGCAGCTTGTGGCCTGAAACTATTCAGTGCCAAAGGCAGCAACCCAAGCCCCACCAGAGGCTAAAAAGCCATAAAGCACAGGTTCTCAACACTGGCTGCAGGTTGAAATAACCTAGAGAGTTTAAAAAAAAAAAATCCCTATGTCTGGGCTCCACCCTAGTCTAATTGGATCATAAACCTCTGGGAGGAGATGCCGGCATTGTTGTTGTTTTTTAAACCCCACTTCTGCAGGTGATTCTAATATTGAGAAGGATTGTAGTAATGAATCAACAAACAGGAGGTGGAGTGTTCCAAAGAACAGGTGATACTGGGGGACCATGAGACTGAGTTTAAAAGCAACCTGTGGGGCCGGCCCAGTGGCGCACTGCTACAGTGCAACGCTTGGGAGCGCAGCGGTGCTCCCGCCAAGGGTTCAGATCCCACATACGGACCGATTCCCGCTCACTGGCTGAGCGAGGTGCGGGTGCAACCCCGAGGGTTGCGATCCCGTTGCTGGTCCCGGTCCGGTACAGGCGCGACACTGAGGGTTGCGATCCGTTGCCGGACATGAAAAAAAAAAGACAAAAAGGAAAAGAAACCTGTGGCGGAGGACATTTAGTTCTGGCCCCCTCCACCCTGCTTCTAGGAAAACTATTCCTGGCCCACTCTAAATGGGTGAGTGTGACTCTCTGCACTCTGGGTTCATCCTCCTTGGCCTCCCTTTTAAACAGAAACATATGTCCACAAATTCAAGAAATAGCCTACACATTCCTCTTGGCAAACTGGAGAGCTCAACTGGGTTCAATTCACAAAATAAACACACACCCAGAAAGAAAGGAGGAGGCTGCAGACAACAGCAAGTCTGGGAGTTGGCAGAACATGTCCTGCTTTCAAGATTTTTAAAAAGAAAAATCAAGTGTTGCTTAGTTTTTATAATGGGATAAAAAGTGGAAACCACTTTATAGTTAAAAAACAGGGTGCTGGTTATATTTGAACAATTAATCAGGTGGGGTGTGCATCTGCATAATAAAATTCAGTGCAGGCATTGCAAAGCATGCTGCGTATGAAAATTCATTGACATGAGAAGCTGTGCATGCTGTATTACATGACAAAATCTGGTCAGAGACAGTATGTACTATATGACTCCAATTTTGTAAAAAAAAAAAAGTGTGCAAGTGTTTAGACATTTAAAACAAAAAAGTTGGGGAAACATAATTTTCCTTGTATTTTTCTATTTGATCCATATTTTCTACAATAAATACATATTAATATTGTCTGGAAAAAATGTAGTTAAAAAAAGCTTAGATGCTGAATCAGTGGATTGATCCATAAAAATGTGTCATTTTCAAAAGAGGACTTGTAGGGAGTTTTAGGATGAAATAAAATTTCATACTATAATCAGACATTCGAATAATGACAATATAGATTCTTCCCTGGGATAAAGAACTTCTTTAAGGCAAATGTCCATATTTCCTTGGAGTTAAATATTAATCTGATAGAACTCAGCCTAGGAGATGAATTTTAGTTTCTCTGAAACTTTTATGAACTAATTAATGCATTAGATCAAAGAGCAGGACCAGAACAGAGTCAAAAAGAAGTCTTAGGAGATAAAACATTTCTTGTTTGTTCTCCCTTGCTTTCTTTCTTTTTTTTGTCTTTTTTGTGACCGGTAAGGGGATTGCAACCCTTGGCTTGGTGTCATCCGCACCATGCCCAGCCAGTGAGCGCACCGGTCATCCCTATATAGGATCCAAACCTGCTGCGGGAGCGCTGCTGCGATACCAGCGCCGCACTCTCCCGAGTGCACCACGGGGTTGGCCCTCCCCCTTGCTTTCTTAAAAGGACATGAATCTGGATGAGGCACTTACCTACCTTGGGTCTACAACACACACCTACAAACCTGGATCATGTGCCAGGTGGAAAGCAGTTCTGGAAACAGAAAGTGGGCTGTGAAAGGGAAATTGACAAAACCTTTGATCAGAGACAAGCTGGGAGAACCAATCATGGGTTTTCTCTGCATAGGTCACCTTCGTGAAATTAAAAAGCTGAAACAGTATTCACTTAAATATAAATACCAAGTACTGTTTGATGGGGTCTCTGAGGAGTCATGGTCCCGATGTCATCATTGCCAACCATCCACACCACCATAAATGATTGAATATGATATATAAAATGCTCACATTTCCATTAATGGCTCAGTGCTCCAATTGCCTGCCAGTGTGGAGTTTCTGAAGTGCTCTTGGCTAAACAGAACAGTCTCCATCCATCCATTAAGAAACGTGCTTTCAATACTAACATTTTCAAAGTAGCCTATTTCTCTTTCCAAAAAATATAATTTAAATGATTAAAAAATACAGTCTATGAAGAGTGAAAAATTGAGTCCTCCCCATCTGGGAGCTCCAGTCAGCTCATTTTTCCCCCCAGGCAACTGCTTGTACCATTTTCTACAATACCTTTCCTAATATTCTACATATAAAACAACCTATGAAAAATGGACACAATCGGGCCGGCCCGGTGGCGCACTGCTACAGTGCGCCGCTTGGGAGAGTGGTGGTGCTCCCGCCGAGGGTTCGGATCCCACATACAGACCGGTTCCCGCTCACTGGCTGAGCGAGGTGTGGGAGCAACGCCGAGGGTTGCGATCCCGTTGCCGGTCCCGGTCCGGTACGGGCGCGACACTGAGGGTTGCGATCCGTTGCAGGACACGAAAAAAGACAAAAAAAAAAAAAAAATGGACACAATACTCACACAGATATTTCACTAGAAAAGACATACGAAAAATAAAAATGTGAAAAGATGCTCAACACAATTAGTTATTAGGGAAATGTAAATGAAAACCACAATGAGATATCACTACATATCTAACAGACTGGCTAAAAATAAAGACATCCCAAATGTTGGTGAGGATGCTGATGAACTGGAACTCTCTTACACTCAATTATAAAATGGTGCCCTTTGGAAAACAGCTTGGCAGTTTCCTAAAAAGTTGAACATACACTTGCCATATAATCTAGTTATTCTACTTGTAGGTATTTATCAAAGAAAAAAGGAAATATATGTCCATACACAGACACATATATGAATGCCCATAGCAGTTTTATTTGTAATGGCCCCAAACTGGAAACAAATCAATAGACCAACAACAGATAAGTGGATGAGCAAATTGTGGTACATTCATACAATGGAATACTATTCAGCAATAAAAAAGAATGGACTATTGGTACACACAACAGCATGGATGAACCTCAAAATGTTTACATTGAGTGAAAAAAGCCAAATCATGCCCCTCAAGAGTACATATTGCATAATTCCATTCATATAAAACTCTAGAAAACACAAACCAATCTATAGTGACAGAAAACAGAGTGGTGGTTGCTTGGGGATGAGGGGGTAGGAAGGGGCTGGAGGGAGGGATTTCAAAGGGGCACAAGGTAACTTTTGGGCGTCTTGGGAAAGTAAAGGAAAATGGTCAGGGACCCTCAGATGTTCAGGGTCTTGCCAAGCATTTGATGTAAATATGCACATGTGCCCGGGTGGTCCTTGGTTATTGTCTAATGTAATTGCACATGTGCACCCAGATGTCCTGGGTTATGGACTTAAGCATAAAGTACCAGCGGCTCTGATACACAGGGTTCCCTCTGCCCCCGGGGGAACCACGGGTAGTCTGTTACTGGTGCTGCAAGCTGCTGTTGCTAGTGTCCCTGGGATGCCCCAAGAAGGCTGCCACAGCTGCTGCCCCGGACCTGCTGTAAGCTGCTGCTGCTGCTGAGGACTGAGCTCGTGTCATCTCCCAATGGCTCCCGGGATCTTTCCCAATTACCTAGAGTGGACCTGCGTGTGAGGGGTCTGGTGACCCAGCCTGGCATGTGAGGGGTCTTTGACCCAGTCTGTACAATGGGTTTGAAAGGTCTGTGGGTCCTAACCCCTAGACCAGACAATACAAATGGAAACTTACATAACTAAAATAATGAAACGTTTTGGCTTTAGCGTAGCTATTGCTATAATCTGGCAGCAGGTGATGAATATATTCACTACCTTGATTATGGTGACAGTTTCTTAGGTATAATTGTTCATTTAAAGTATATGGAGTTTACTGTATGTTAATTATACCTCAATAAAGCTATTTTTTACAAAGTGTGTGTGTGTGTGTATGTGTGTGCATCAGGCAATATCATTTTCCCCATTTAACAACATATCTTGGAGATAATTCCATGTCAGTATATAGTAAGTTACCTTTCTTTTTAACAGCTGCTTATTTTTCCATGACACAGACTTACATAATTTATTTAGCTATTCCCCTACTGACACACATTTAGGTTATTTATAGTCTTTCCTTTCACAATCAAGCTGCTATGAATATCTTTTATCTTTTTACATCTACAAGAGAAATTCTTAGAAGTGGAATCATTCGGTCAAAGGTTATGTTCATTTATGATTTTGATAGATACTATAAGATCGCCCTATTTCTCTCACTGGCTCCAGTCCTGCCTGCTCTGAAATGGGAGGGATGGCTTCCACATGGAATAAAGGGCCTGCCAAGCAGGTGAATTCCACAAAAGGGGATTTTCTTGGTGATCACCCTCCTATGAGATGGTACCGCAGTCCTGGTTTGCAGTCACTTTTTGCTTCCAAAGTTTTCTTCAGCAATAGGATTGTCTTGAGATAGCTGTGGGAAATTGGGGTGCCAAGGTGCCTACTTTTTTTTTTTAAAAGATGACCGGTAAGGGGATCTTAACCCTTGACTTGGTGTTGTCAGCACCACGCTCTCCCAAGTGAGCAAACCGGCCATCCCTATATGGGATCCGAACCTGTAGCCTTGGTGTTATCAGCACCACATTCTCCCGAGTGAGCCACGGGCCGGCCCCCCAAGGTGCCTACTTTACTTGACTGATCACAGGAAAAGAAAATTGAGAGGCTGGGCTGTTGTACAACAGTGAGGCAGTAGTTAACGAAGAGGCAAGAGCATTTGACAATGTTCACTTCCAAGCACGACAGTCACAGCACTTTAGCACACGGCAACTGGATCCTTCCATTTCTTTCTCTTTTCAATAGTTATTGAGCACCTACTATGTTCATTGTACTGTAGAATACAAAGATGAATTAAGACAGTCCCTAAAGGAATATTGTCAACTTTAATATGAATTCACTTTGAGCCAGTGTTTCTCAACCTTGATGCTACTGACATTCTGGGCTGGATAATACTTTGCTGTGGGGGGCTGTCCTGTGCATTTAGAAGCACCTCTGGCTTCTATCCACAAAATGTCAGCAGCATCCACACCACCCCACCCCAGCTTTGACAACCAAAGATGTTTCCACACATTGCCAAATGTCCCCTGGGGGAGGCACCCCCGATGGAGATCACTGGCAGGACTCTGACCCAGTACCCCCCAGTTCCAAAGAAGAGGGTAAATCACATGGTGCAGTGGGAGACATGCCCTCCGAGCTCTAAAGAGACAACAGGACATGACACAGGACCACCTCTGAAGAGAAAGAGAAATGGAAGGATCCAGTTGCCATATGCTAAAGTGTCATGGCTGTCGTGCTTGGAAGGGAACATCGTCAAATGCTCTTGCCTCTTCACTAACTACCGCCTCACTGTTGTACAACAGTCCAGCCTCTCAACTTTCTTTTCCTGTGATGAGTGAGGGTGGCTTTAGGTCCTAAGCTTACGAATGTGAGCAAACTGATGTTGAAATTTTGTAGCATTTAAAAAAAAAAATTCCTTCCCCCATTAACTCAACTACTTAATGTCTACTATGTGTCATGCTAAGGGCACCACCATTGGGATGAGTTACTGAGGGAGTTAGCATCTCACTCTTTTACCTTCCCATCCCCACAAAGGAGGTACCGATATTCTGTTTCTTAGAGTAGTGGCTCCTCCTAGAAGGGGTGGAGAAAGGAGGAAGGTGAGAAGACCAAGGGCACTGCAGGAGAGCTTCCTGGGAGGCTGGGAAGTGGTGGGGGGAGAAGCCACGGGAATCAGCTTGTGCCTTGCTCCCTGCCAGTGTCCCACTCCCTCACAGTGCCCCAGGAGTGGCAGCACCTCAGGGGAATGGTTTTGGGATGGGGTGTACGAGGGAACCCCAGGCCCATGGGCTCCTTGGCAAAGATCCCTGTGCCCAAAGGTGGCACAGAAGTAGAGAAACTTGTGGCTTCTAGTGACTACACGGCTCAGATAGCGAGCATCTCCATGGGGTCCAGTGTGGATAAGAGTGTCTGCCCCAAATGTTCTGGACTGGGAAAGACTCTTGGGAGCTTTGCACAGCTCAACTGGTGAAAGGAAGGAGATTCAAGTATAAACAAGATTTACTGATTTATTTTTTTCCCCCAGCACAGTAGGATAGGGGTTCTGAGTCAGGTTTAACTTGGTTTAGAAGAGTTATATAAAGTTTCTGCACAAAGTTCATACACATGATATGAAGACAAACAGAACACTGCCCTGACTCTCCAGGGACTTGCAGTCTAATGGAAAATACCCGCTGGCCCCACATTATTTCTCAAGAACATTCTGAGGAATTTTGTACGATCATAATCCTCTGTTTCATTTGAGCTCTACAAATGCATTACGTTGCTGGAGTCCATTTTGAAGATAAGAAAACAACTTGAGTGATTTAGTGACTTGCCTATGGCCTAAAAGTATTAGATCCAGCACCAGAATCTAGGACACCTGACTCCAAGCATCATTCTTTCCACTGCACCAGGCAGCGTCATTCTTTCCACTGCGCCAGGCAGCCCTGCTTACAGTTCATGATGGGAAACCTTGGTTAGGAAAAGGGCAACTGATTGCTATCAGGAGGACTGTGATTTTGAGCAAAGTACTTCATCTCTTGGGCTTGTTTCTTTATCTGTAAAAGGAGAACACTACCTCATTAAGTGAATAGGATTTTATTTGCGTGTGGGTGTGGGGGTGTTTTATGTATGTATGTATAATCAAAGTGCTGGGCATACATTGCATGGGTTAACTCACTACAATATTCTTGAACAGAGTGATGACAGGTTGTAAGTTGTTTAGGAAGACAGGCTAGGCAGCTATGTGCAGGGTGGCATCAAGAGGGGCTAGATGAGAGGCAGGGCACTAGCTCAGAGGTGGCCGCCACATGCAGCCAGGTAATGAACAACAGGGCCCCAGCTTGTGGGATATGCAATGGGGGACAGGGAGGGACACAGAGAGGACTGAGGACCAATTCCAGGGTGAAAACACACAGTGCCATATTCATTTAGAGATAACTCGTCACTTTCAGAGAAGATGATTATGTTTAAACCATACCTTTTTTGGTACTGGGTTAAAAAGAGCTACCAACCATATTTGCCTGCTTCTCCTCAAGCTGTAAGCAATTTCAGTAAAAGACTCATCAGATGTTTGAAAATATATAAAGGAAACGTACCAGTTAAGTAACTGTTTTCTAACAGCTTTTTCTCAAAGGAAGGAAACTGAATACTACAAGTCAGGAAAACAGATTAAAAGATGATTTTAGGAGAGTGAAGAGAACACTGTCAAGTGACCTCTGGGATTCCTCTACACTGAGCATTGCACTTCTCAGCACCCAACCTTCTTAGCTTTTAAGTGTCTTCAGAGGGTTAATAAAAGAGAGCTTTGCAAGCTGAGCAGCTCTGTTGAAGTGGGAAATCTTAGCCAAGTTGAGCAGAGTGGAAACCATCAGGCTAAAGTGCATTTCTTCCTGTTTCAACTCAGGCACACAAATCTGTGTCTTCACAAAGAGGAAGATACTTGCCTTTCTCCTGGCGTGTGCTTTAGAGAAACAAAGGAAAAAAATGTCCTGATAGAAAACGTCTTCAGTGAGATTCTCTAGCCACCTGTTTATTTCTAGGCATCTCTGATATCAAACGAGGGAGAGTTGGGGCAGAGGTTCAGATCCGTTTGCAGTGAAAGGAGAGATGAAATAGGAGTGGTGGCTCGTCAAACCCATTCCACTTGGAAAGGAAAGGTCCCAGCGCCTTTGTTCAGATGGTACTAATTGAGGATCCGTGGTGATGTGCTTTGTCAGGCTTGGCTTTGGGGCTCTCTGGGAAGAAGTCCATCACTATTAGTCTCGAATTCATCCTGCTGGTCAGGCTAATTATCGGGACAATTTCTCCCTCCTAGTTTTCCTTATTCCAGATCAAGGCATGAAAATGGTGGTTGTCAAGAGTCCCTGGAATGTCCCATCAATGAAAAGCATACAGCAGCAATAGGATGGTACAGATACCAATAACACCACCCAAGATGAGCGAGTCGCGCCGTTTCCTAAGGTTGATCCTCTGGATCAGGCTGTTCACAGCAGGAAAACGATTGGCCAAAGTGTTCATTTTGCTGTGAATTGACTTTAACATTCCTCTCTGTGAAGTGATATTTTCTTTTGTTGCCATAGCAATGCTTATTGTCTCTTCTATCAGACGATCTGAGTTTCGAAGGTGGTCATGTTCTTTTAAAAACAGTTCAGTTCTTCTGTTGTTTACTCCGGACCCACTTTTATATGACTCAATATCCTTTCGTACTGATCGCATGAGATTCTCCCTTTCCCGTATTGCCATAAAGTTTGCTTTGGTTTTATGGAATTCATGAGTATAATCCTGTAATATGTCTCTGTGTCGCTGTAATGTATGCATCAGTGCTGCATTCAAGGAAGGGACACCTGCACTGTTGGTATATTCTGCCATTTTATCATTTACCCCTGTAAGCCTTGCCAAAAGCTGTTACTCAAGTCTCCTATTCTTGTGTGTAGTACACAAATATGAATAATGAAAAGAAAAAACTTAATAGAGATAGCAGGAGAAGAAGATAATAATGATGACAGCTCCCATGCACTGAGGCATTACTGCCAGGCTTCAGGTCAGGGTGGGAGCCAGTGTGGTCAGGAAGAGAGGAACTCGGCAGGGCATGGAGACACACGTACAGCAGCTACAACCACCACTGACCCCTGATCCACTTCCCTCCCTTTCCTCCTTCTCTTTCTCTCTTTTTTTAACTCCTCCTTTCAGGAGACTGGGGAGTTTTGCCCGAGGGTTTTGAAGAAATACCTGATTCTCTCTCCACAGGGTAATAACACCCCTTGGATTCTGGCAACTGGTGGGAACCAACTCTAGGATCTATATAAACATGCACTTGTGAATTATTTAAATTTTAAAATTTACTTTGCAGCAGTAGGTAGGATATAGTAAGAAAGTGGGTTAAACTGCTCTAGCTGTCCTATTTGGGGAACATAAAAAAAGCAAAGAGAAAATTTTGGATTTTAGGGGTTTTATAGCAGTCACAACTGTATTTTACTTCTTCACACTCTTACTTGTTTATATGTTGTAGACCAAAGTGCTTATATTGTTTTGTATTTCTTGCAATGGTTTCTGACAACATGAGTATGCCTGCAGGTGCATCCTCTTTGTTAACAGAAGTATTATATCAAGTTCAGATAAACCAACAACAAAAACCACCCCGGATACTAAAAAGGTGGAACAATCCCCATTCGTTGCAAATTCTCAATGTGTTTTCCTGTAACAAAATGAGTCTCACCAGGGACTATATTTCTCGTGTACTTATATATTCTACATATTGTATAATTACAACCATGCCTTCTAATCTTGAAGTCCCTTCTTTGTCTAGAATAGAGCGTTACACTCTGTAGGCATTAATATGTTTTAAAATTAATGAATTAAAAAAAACAATTTGCAGAAACAGTTTAAAAAATGTAGAACAGGAAGCAAGTATTGAACTAATGAACAAAAATTTTACAAGGTAAAAACTTAATCTAGAGAAAATGCTTAATTTCTCCTTGCTTAGTGAAAGGATTAACAAAGCCACTGCACATATGTAAATTTTGGCATCAGGAAATCCTGTCTATAGTGGACATACTTTTGTCCAGTTTACCTTTAGGGAACCAGCCCTTTTCCCTTCCATAATAATCTAGTTCAGTCCATGTAACAGGGTGGGGCTGATCTCATCCTCTACCATTGGGTCTACATACAAACCCAGAATTGGCCAGTAAGAATATTCCATCCTTGGCCAGTGACTGGGTTAGGAATGAGCAGTGACTCAGGCAATCACAGTCCTCTTTGGTCTACAATATAAGCACTTTGGTCTACAACATATAAACGAGTAAGAGTGTGAAGATATTTTGAAATACTAAGTAAAAATATTAAGTACTAACTACTTCTGGAACAGCTGTTAGAAAACACCCTTTTTCCCTGGGGATTTTTGAGCTGGTATTACAGCCATTTCTATCACCATGAGGAGAAAGGCTGCCTGGGAATGAAGTTAGCACAGAGGAAAGCCAAGATAAAAGATGGGGAAGGGAGGGGAAAAGAGAGAGAAAAGGCAAATTCTTGATGATAAAATCTGAGCCCTTGAATCTAGCCATGCCTAAAGCCAAATTCTACCCCTTGATTTTACAGTTGTATGAATAAATTAATTCCCTCCTTTTCTCCCTTAAGTCGGTCTGAATTAGGTTTCTGTTACTTCCTCTATGCAGTCCTGACTAACTCAAACCCACTTTGTTTGATTTTTGGATGCCCATATTTTAGGAATGATTGTAAAATTCCTGAGTGGCTCATTTGTGCCAGGCACTACACTGGGCTCTGGGGTACTGCTTTGCCTTAAGAGAACTTAGGTTCTAGTAGGGGAGAAATAAGTACAGAGTAGAGAAGAAGGCACAAGGAAGAGTGGTGACAAATTCTAGTGGACAATTGGGAGAATCTTCAATTAGTATTTTAAATAACCCAGCTATCCACCCCCTACTTCTATTTCAAAGTTTCAAAGGTTTCACTAAACACATTTATATTCACCAAGGAGCCTTTGCTCCTGCTAGTAACTAAGTTCATAGTTTAAGAAAGACAACACGATTTCATGGAAAAAGCAATGGAAAATCTGAATCTTTAATTTGCTATTTACTAGCTGTGGACCTGGGCCAAGCCACTTCTGCAAAACAACAATAATTTCTACATTCTCTCTTTTGCGGAAATGATAAAACCAGATAATGTATATAACAGTACTCTGTCAACTGTATAGTGCTATATAAAACATAAGTGATACTGAATGTGTGGTTTGATACGGGGTGACAAGGCAAGAACGAAATTCACAAAAGACTGGAAAATACCAACAAGCTCCAGGACAGTCTTTTCCTTAGGCAAACAGATATCAAACTAAATAAAAGTAACCTTAAATGATCGAGGACCAGAAAGGTACTCAGCTTTTGAAAATTATACGTCCTTCCCCCTTTAGTAGTTGGGGAAGAAAACTTTTTTCCCTAAAAGGCTTGTCTTTTCAGAGAGTAAATAAAACGTTTCAGAGTAGAAGGCTGATCAGTTTCCCTATTGGGTTTCTTGGAAGTATTAGGAATCCTAAATTACAATGGGAAGTTGAAAAAGCAGAGGACACAACAGACAAGTAGGGAATCTATCTTAGAATCCATTTTGTGCATGAAGTCACACTGCTTATCAGCAGTTGCAACTCATCTCATCTACATTTGTGGCTGTCTCCTTCCTTCCCCCTTCCAAGCACCTGCCACTTACTTATTCCCCAAAGTAGAAAAAAAAAAAAAAAAGAAAGAAAAGGCATGTAATTTATGATGTTCAGGTAAGAATAATATATACTGTGGAGTTCTAATGTGGATTGAAGAGCTTTTAAAGTGTAAAACAATTTTGTGAATAATTTTAGAATTCACATTTATAGTTTTTTTCTAAATCTACTAGTATTAAACCTCTGGTGTGCAGTCTTAGAAATGGAACTAAACACCAGGAACTTTCACAAAGTACGAAGGTACTTCAAGAAGTTTGTGGAAAAAAGAATTAAAGATAATATGAATCTTTCCATGGACTTTTTGAAGTCCCCTCATAGGAATGCACAGCACATAGATGGTTCCTGACTGACGATGGTTCAAATTATGATTTTTTGACTTTATGATGGTGAGAAAGCAATTCTCGTTTAGTAAGCTCCTCGACTTACAATGGGGCTACACTGAGATAAGATATTTTCCATTTATGATAAGTTTAAGTCAAAAACGCACTTTCAACTTAGAACATTTTCAACTTACGATGGGTTTATCATGATGTAACGCTGCTGTAAGTCGAGCAGCATCTTTACTCATATTATGTAATTACCGATGGGCTCTACTGCTACTGATGATGGCAACATGACAGAAGACAAAAAGCACACACATACATTCCTGCCCCCTCACCCCACACCAAACACAAATTTCAAACATTTAGAAAGGATACTGGCCAAAGTGTTCATTTTGCTGTGAATTGACTTTAACATTCCTCTCTCTGAAGTGATATTTTCTTTTGTTGCCATAGCAATGCTGCAAGGGGGAAAAAGAGACAATTAAATTGGCATTTAAGATTATCGTGCATGGATCCACCATACCCTTAAAAGTGAGCGGAAAACTACACTGAACAACATCATCTTGAAAAGCACTGGGCAGGAAAATGGGGGTATGGGGGGGATCACTTCCCAGGACACTTTCCCACTGTCCTTTTTCAGAATGACTCCACTGATCACATAGTACAAGCTTCTTAAAATGATTTTAAAAGGGGTCAGCGACTAAAAGATGCTTAATCAGGAAAAACTATTACAGGGAAGTAGGGAATTATAATCATAAAAATAGAACAAAAAGTGTAAGATATCACCAAATATTCATATACAACCAGCCTTCAATTTATGAAGAGATTATGTTCCAAAATTCTGCTTGAGAATCAACTATGCAGATTTTGGGACACACATGAAACATTACGCTGGGCCTGCAAGGCAGCCGACAAAGGTCACTGATTCAGTAAACATGACTGAGAGAAAGGAAAAAGCCGCTCTTTGTAGAAGACAATCTCTTCCATGTGACAACTTTGATGTTTTGTTTAAAAGAATCTAAGTTAACATCTTTTAGCTATCACTTCCAGGTTTTTATTTTCCATAGTCTTATTTCTCTGGACATTAGAATCCTAGAGGATAGGGCCAGTATCCATCTTGCTATATAACACACAGGGGAGTCGTTTAGATATTGACATTATAAAAAGCAATAGGAAATGGAATACTGTTGAGCAATTCTGAAAATATATGAAACGTTAAAAAGACAAAAAAGCAATAGACATTTAGACTCTGGAAGTACCTCATCTCTGGCCCATTTTCCTCCACGCAGTAACACAAGAACAAAAGCAGACGTGCTGGGAAGGGTCAATCTGAGGTCCCAAGTTCCCTTGAGATCTCCAGGAAGAAAGCCAGGCGGAGGGCTACACTCTCTCAAGCAAGGAGGGAACCAAGGAACTAATGGCAGGGAAGCCTAGATTCTTCTTCAAGCCTGGGGCAAATATCTAGGTTTCATTGTTTCCTGTGGAGACCAGACAGTGGAAGCCTGGATCTACACGTACAGAGGCTGCAGTGTGACGGACTGAACTGCTCCCAGTCTCTGCAGCTGGGCAAGGATGGCTACACACAGCCACAGAAACTTAGAAGCAGAGAGCTTACAGTCTAGCAGCTGGTGTGATGCCTGCTCCATAAGAGGAAAAACTACCGAGCCATCCATCAGCACCTGGTATGCCACTGCTTAAGTGTCTCTAGTAGTCTGACCTATCTGGGAGCCGAGTAAACATATTTGTGGACAGATAAGCCCTGAGACAGTAAACCACCAGGTATATTACTGAAAGGAAATGCTAGTGGGAGTGCTTTAGCAAACGACAAATGAATCAAAACTTCAATTCTGAGATTTGAGAAAGCAAAGGAGAAATAAAAGTGTGTAAGGAAATATATGAAAGGATATTTATTGAAGCATTTTTTAAAAAATGTAAAAAACAAACAACAAGAACAAAAACACCAGGGAACCCCACCGCCCCCAAATTGGAAACATTTGAATAGTATAAAAGGTTATGATACAAGGGAACTTCAAAAAGTTCATGGAAAGATCCTTATTAGCTTTTAATTCTACTTTTCCACAAACTTTTTGAAGTACCCTCCCATAACCATACTATTAAATAGTATTTGGTTATTAAAAGGAATGAATTAGTATTATTTCTATTAACCTAGAGAGATGTCTATGATGTACTGAGTGATTAAAGCAAACCACAGATGTGTAGAGGATAAGTCCTCTTATTTTCAGAAGCAAACATCTGTGTGTATGTTTGTATGATAGTGAGAAAGGTATCAGAAAGATACACAACTGTCAGTTAACACAAGTTACTTCAGGAGCTAAGAATGCAGGGGCACTACCGGAGATTATTTTTTTTAAAAAAATACATTTTAGTATTATTAAAATTGTGCAATAAGAACATTGCACTTTTATAATACATAAATGTCTAATAAAGACAAGTGAAAACAAAATTAGAGGAATTCCACATGAAGTGACTAAGAAATGTTAGTAACACTAGCCCCTCCAAAACAACTACTGTTATTCACCTCAGTAGCACTATGAGGCAAAAGATTCACGGAAATTTGTACAAGGAGTTGCCAGACCCCTGAACTGCCTTCCTTAACCCATGGAGCCAGGTGACAGCCCCCAGTCCAGGAGAAGACCTAGCCCAGAAGAACAGATCTAGGGATACTGACAATTTGAAGTCCCCAGTGAAACAGCCAGGTCCGTGCCTGATCATGCACCGTGAGGCCTACCACTGAGTAAGTCCAACCGCCCATGCACATGGAATGAGCTTCCAATCACTGAATTTTGGAGCTGTACCCACCTCCTGCCCAAGAAGGCCTGGCAGCTGCCAGGCACATTTGCTAACCTGTCACCTCAGTTACTCCTCATTAACCTGTTTTACAGATAAGGAAGCTGACGCGCAGCAGGACTATGAACTCCACAGCAAACTGCCAGAATAAGAGCCTAAGAGAGGAGGTCAGGTGAGGCTGTGGTGGGAGGGGCTGTGGGCAATGGCCCTGCACCCTGTGGTCCCTGCACAGGCAAGATGCAGCACCTGAGCTCATGACCCAGAGCTCGGGAGATGTGGCATCACAACACATTTGACGAGGTCACACGCATGCAGGGTGGTATGGCCGCAGACTACAGTGCATTTGGTTTTGTCTTCCTTCACCCCCACCTCGGCCCAGGCTCCCAGACCTTACTTGTAGTCTGAGCCCACCAGGAATCAGGAGGATTATAGGAGATTACCAAACCTCACCCCAGCCAGCAACCCAGGAGGCAGGAACGGAGGCTCCTATGTGGAGTCCCTGTCTGCCTGTGTGTGTACACAGTCTTAGGTACACACACCCAGCCCTGTGCATATCAGGAAGTGTTAAGCTGAAAATAGACAAGCACATTAGGAGCAGAGGGGTAGGAATGGGGTGGGAGGGGGAGCAAGCAGGGAAGGGACAGATTTTCTTCTCCTTTGAGCCAGCCGCTTTGTCAGACCACCCTGAAGAGCAGAGGGTTTAGCTCCCTGGTAGCTGAGAAGGGAGGGCTCCCAGCTCTTGGAGCAGAGGAGGGAGGGCTTGATTCCTTCTCTCTCTCTGAGCTTCATCATCTGAGGCTTGGCTGGGGAGGTCCTGCCCACTCTTCCTGAGCCCTCCAGCCACAGACTTGGCCTCCCAACTAGTGCCTCCCCCACTCCCTCTCTCTGGCCTCTGCTCAAGAAAGAACCAAGCAGGGCCCTGGATGAACAAGTTGTGGGAAGAGGAGGGACCTGTCCTGGGGCACCTCAGGATTGGGGGCTCTAGCCTCACAGTTTTTACCTTTGGGGCATGAGCTGTTAGAAAGGCAAGGCAGGGAGGAACTGTCTTGGCTCCTAAATCTGTTATCTTTGCCCACATCAGGAGGCCCAGTGACTGCAGGTTGGAAACTAAGAGTGGCATGTCCTGATGAGGACAGGCACCTCCCCAAACTTCAGGGAAAGGGTGTGTTGTCAGAAATAATTAGGCCCTAACCTGTCTTCTCTCCCAGCACTAGAGAAAATAACAGTATTAGCTAACACTTACGCTCTGTTTTAATAGGTGTATATACAAATTCATTCAATACTCACAACAACCCCAGGAAGAGAGTATACCCAGTTTGCAGATGGAAAACGAGGCACAAAGGCTCATTTATCTGCTGAAGGCCTAGAGCTAATGAGTGGTCAGTGGGCATTCACAGTCAGGCAGTCTAGTTCCTTTGTCTGAACTCCTTTCAAATGTGCATCCTGGTAGTAATGACAGCTATGCCTCCTTTTTGGTAGAGCAATTCAGTTTATAAGGTGTATTTCTTTTTTTTTTTTTTTAAAGATGACCGGTAAGGGGATCTCAACCCTTGGCTTGGTGTTGTCAGCACCACGCTCAGCCAGTGAGCAAACCGGCCATCCCTATATGGGATCCGAACCTGTGGCCTTGGTGTTATCAGCACCACACTCTCCCGAGTGAGCCACGGGGCGGCCCTATAAGGTGTATTTCATACATGGACGAATAGTAGGGTCCGTGGGTCCATGTCCAGCAAGGTAGGCTTCGGGCTTTAAGGGGCTACCCTCACAGTGGGGGGTCAGGGGAGGAAGGGCAGATAGTGGCAAAGTGGGAAATGGCCCAAATCAAGTCTAAAGCTCTTTCCCAGACACTGGGCTCTCCTCTTTTGCCTCTCTTCTCCCTGAATTCCCCGTGGTGGTGCCCTCTGGAGGGGCCTTGGCCTGCAGGAACGCTGCTGGGAGCTGAGCCAGCCTGCCAGGACTAGAGCAGGGAGGGGAAAGCCCAAGGGCAGCCAGAGCTAGGGGCCCATAAGAGCACTGGGTTCACATCCTTGGAGACATTCAGATTCAACCATCACCTCGGGGGCAGGTTCTCCACACTAAGCGTTTTCACAATAGTTTATATCATTTGGTCTTTGCAGCAGCCCTTCCAGACAGGAGGTATTCATCCCAGTGCTGGCCAGCCACGGAAAAAACAAAACAAAACAAAACAAAACAAACCCAAATAGGAGGTATTCATATCTATTTACAGCTGAGGCTCAATGTGCTGCCCAAGTCACACAGCCAGAAAGAGGCAAAGCAAGGACACTCACGGAGGGCAGTTGTTCTGAGCATCCCAGGCGGCTCTGTGACCTCTCTGCACCTTAGTTTCCACATCTGTAAAATGGGGAAATAATGGTACCTACCTTGCAAGGTTGTGGTGAGGACTAAAATAAAGTGCTATAATAGTGCCTGGCATTTAGTAAGTGCTATGAAAATGGTTCTAGTCTTTCTCTTCTTTCTGCCACACAGGCCAGGGGTGAGGGTTCTGTGTGGCCTTCCAGACAAAAGCAACTGGTCCATAGACCCTGCTGGGTAGAAAGTCAACAAAAGCATCCTCCATCTGAAAGAAAGTTGCTCTGGACCCGCTAGCAACTGCTAGTAGAAAACCTAGGTGACAACGACAGAAAATAGAGTCCCTGGGGTAAGAACCTGCCCGGCTGGGAGAACACAAAGCCAGAGGCCCTCCAGCCTCTGCCCTGTTGGGGGGGTGTTACCTGTGCAGTTGAATACCTCTGAGGATAATCTTAGTGGCTTTCGCAGCACTTGTTTCAGGAGCAATTTAGCAACTGTTGGTGTAATTATTTGGGTCAGCCTCCTCCTGTCTCCCTCTCACCTCCCCAAAGACTCCAGGGCATCAAGGGCAGAGAATGGTCTGGTTGAGCTCACCCTCATACCCCCAGTGCCTGGGACCTGCAGATCAGCAAACCATCACTGAATACACATTACTTTGTGAGTAGACTTATTGGCAACTGCGATGTACATAAATGAGCTACGATCCCAGCACGCTAGCGGGAGAAGGGGATCTCAGACAGGACAGGCGAGCGTCAAGGATAAGCCAGGCCAGGCAGGTGTGGTTATCAGAGAAGACAGTATGGAGAGGTGAGGGAGATCCGAGCCAGGTGAGACAGGAGGGATGGGCCAGAGAGGACAAGGAAGACCATCTGTGAAGGGGCTGCAGGTCACAACCAAGGCACCGTGTCTACCTGCTTCCACTTACCTCCATCCCAACTTGGACAAGCCAAAGAGCCACCCTGAGCCTTAGTTTCTTCATCTGTAACATTGGGGAGGGGTCCCCCAGTGGTTGGAGGGATTAGGTGGCAACGAAGCCCCTGGGCTCCTAGCACAGCCCCTGGCACACAGGAGGAGCCAGTTAGTGTCCTCTCTGCAGCAGAGACCAAAGATCCAGAAGGAGAGAAATGAGGAGCAAGGCTGCTGAGACTAGGAGGTTGGCGACCTGAAGAGAGGATGTCTCTGGCTCCACCGCGAGCATCCCGTAGTCCAGCCAACCCAGGCATCAAGCAGTCTGAAGGGGGCAGAGTGGGACACAATCTCAAAGGCTCCTGGCTCCCATGCGGCCTCTGCATTCACCCAGAAGCAACCTCTTTGTTCTTCAACCTCAAATCCTAAGCCCCAAGTTTTCAGAAGGGACCAAGGAAGGGAAGGGGGGCAGCAATTCTTCCCAGCTGTATCCCGAGACAGCATTTGCTGCCCTTTCCTCCTCGATGGCCAACCCAGCACTACACCAGCTGAGAACCCCTTGGTACCTGGCAGCTGCTATTGGGGACCACGGAGATGATCAGGGATTGGGGCTCCTGATCTCACAAGGCAGACGTGCCCTGCAAGTAACTACGTACACCTCCCAAACAGCAAAGGGACCAGTGATGGGCTGTAAAAGCTTCACAAGGGAGGGGGCATCCGAGCAAGACAGGGCAGCACCACACAAGTTCCAGCACCAGAAAGACCCAAGTGTAAACTACACCCCCCTGGCTGTGTGGCCTTGGGCAAATTACATCACCTCTTTGAGCCTCAGTTTCCTCAACTGTAAATGAAGATCTACCTCGTGGGGCTATTGTGAGTAAAAGACTCAGCACAAGTCTAAGTAGCTGTGTTGATGAGGAGGAGGGGAAGGCAGATGAGAGGGACAATGGTGATTATTTCAACTCACTTCCACCCTGATCTTTGGATTCTCCGCCAGCTGGAGACTGAACGTGTGTATAGACTTTACAACGTATGGAGCATTCTGCCTAACACCATCTCACAGAAGCCTCACGACACCTCTAAAAGCTGATGAGAAAAGTCTTGTGGGTCCCAGTGGCCAAGAACTGAGCACCACAGTGAGCCAGGCCTGATGCTGAAGGCTTCACCCGAGCTATCCCAGTCCATCCTCCCAACAACCCTTCAGGGTAGTCAATGCTATTTAGAGATGAGGAAACTGAGGCTCAGAGGTACAATGACACTTGTGCAATGTTTCCCAGCTAAGGGTCATAGATTTTCCTCTATCCAAAGCTTATGTTCTTTCCATTCTCTGGGCTGCTGAGAGAATAAGACTGGGATGGTTCATTTTATGTGTCAACTTGACCGGGCCACGGGGCTCACAGCCATTAATTTAAACGTCATTCTGAGTGTGTCTGTGAGGGTCTTTCTGGATGAGATTAACATCTGAATCGGCAGACTGAGTAAAGCACGTGGCCCTCCCCAGTGTGGGTGGCCTCATCCAGTCTATTTAAGACCCGCACAGAACAAACAAGCTGTGGAAGCGGGAAGTCCTCCTCCCAACTGCTTGAGCTGGGACACTGGTCTTCTCCAGCCTTCAGACTTGAACTGAAACATTGGCCCTTTTGGGGCCTCGAGCCTACTGGCTTTCGGACTAGAATTTATACCACTGGCTCTCCTGGTTCTCAGGCCTTTGTACTTGGGATGGAACTACACATCAGCCCTCCTGGGTCTCTGGAAATTGACTGCAGAGATTGGGACCTCTCAACCTCCATAATCACATGAATCAACTCCTTCTATTAAGTATCTTTACAATATGGATACAGAGACATAAATACACATACATCCTATTGGTTGTTTCTCTGGAGAAACCTGACTAATACAAAGACCAAACCTTGGGCTTCCAGGCATGAGTGGGCTGCATATTTGGGTGTGGAAGTTTCAGCTGCCAGGCCATGCCAGAGGCCAAATATCTGAATATCTAGAACAATAGTCTGATTTGGTCCAAAAGTTCCCTCTGTTCTCAAGGCTCCAACAGGGAGCCTGGCAGGGGAGGGGACCTGCCTGGACAAATCAGCAGGGCCAAGTAGCAGAAGCCTTGGCCTTTCTTTTTTTTAAAAAAACCCAAAACATCCCCAAGTATTCAGGAGGAGGTGTCCAATTTCCTCAGCACCCCAACGTAAATAGCAATACTTCTAGAGTCCACTAGGTGGGGCTAGTGACACAAGGGAAAGGGCAGAAATGCATCTGCAGGAGGAAGGGCGGGGCAGGAAGGGGTACAGCAGGCTCCCAGCGGGATAAATGCTCCGCACCCCTATCTTGCCTGGCTTCCAGCCAATGGTGTAAAAATCACCCCTGGGGGCCCCAAGCACTTCAGTGGGTTGTCACTCTGTAGCATCTGTAGATTTCAAAGTCCTCAAACCAAATTACTCCCTTGCGAGCCACCAAGCAAAATGGGCAGCCACAATGTGAAGCCACTGCCCCAAAGCCTCAGAGCGTCAGGCAGGGACATCTCCCTGTTATGGCTGTGACCTGTTTCACTAGAGTAAGCACCCGACAGTACCTTAAACCAGGGGATCTAAAACTCGATGGACAAACGCTCCAGCAACGTGGTCATATGATAAGGGAAGGACATGGGGACAAGAAGCAAGGAGGCAGGGCTGGCTGGTTAGTTCAGGTGGTTAGAACACAGGGTTATGATACCAAGTCAAGGGTTTGGGTCCTCATACCCGCCAGCTGCCA
>NW_007730398.1:0-1828 GCF_000696425.1 Galeopterus variegatus
AACCAGATAGTAGTAACTTTAGGGAAAGGAAGAAGCTGACAGTTCCTGGACATATTTTGTGAGTTACACTAAGAGAATTTGATGATTGACTAAATGCAAGATGGAAAGGCGAGAAGAATCGAACTGGACTTCTAGGCATTTGAATCAAGAAACTGGGTGAATTGTGGAGCCCTTTCCTGACATAGGGAAAAACAGGTTTGCAAGGGAAAATCAACAGTCCTCCTTTTTATATGCTAGATTCAAGATGTCCACTAGATTTCCAGGTGGAGATGGATGTCAGGAAAGCAATTGGATACACCAGCTTTGAGTTCCAGGGAGAGGGTATGCTTGGAGGTATAAATGTGGGAGCCAGAACACTGGTTTAAATCACCAGTTCGGGCAAATTGATGCACACAGAAGGTAGACAGAAGTGGAGGAAACCTGGAGCAGGGACCTACCAGGAAGCACCTATGTAACAGCTGCCAGAGACTGAAGCAGGTCTCCTTGCTACCCTCTCCCATGTGCCACACACATTTTTTTTAACCTTATCTTTATTCGTGTGGGACCTGCTCCCTCAAACACCTGCCACACCCAAACCATTCCTTTCGGCCTTCAGGGACCTAAAATCTATGCATACTTTAGGGAAAGGCATTAAACTGGAAGATAGCCATACACAATGAGTTGTTCTGCCCTTGACTTTCTTATTAGTGATAATAGAAAGGCACGGAGAGTAAATTTTAGGTGCCAGGTATGCACTGTATTTGTCTCATTTATTTATTCCTTTAATTACTACATTTCAATCTGAGGGACAGTATTACTATATGAGGAAAGGAAAAAAAAAAAAACTTCCAGTGAAGTGACGGGTACCAATTAAGCGACAGCTCTGGGAGTAGAAAGCACTTTGTCCTTTATGCTCCATTTTTCTGGCATATTGTGAAATAAGCTCATATGTGCAATGTTCATTTCCTCAGTGAAAATACAAGCTCTACAAAGGCAGGGACCAAAGAACTCAGCAGACCAATAGGCCACCTTCAGACCACAAGAAAATCATTTAACCACTCAGACTCCTCAAGTGTAAGATGGGGATGATAATGCTCTGCTTCACAACGTACAGGATTGCAAGGAAACAAGAATTTATTGAATGTACACAAGTGTTTAGGACATAAAACAAATGCAAGAATAGGTGTACAGACAGCCATCCATCAAGTTCAGGGTCTCTAGAGGGTCCAGAGTAGTAACTGATTCATCCAGACAGGATTATATTTAGAAGAGTCTTTTTCAAGGGGAAAGCTTATCAAGTTGTTAAATAATTTGGTAAACTAAGAGCTTCATCAAGTGCAAGCACATAAACATTTACCAGGTTGTTCTAAGCTTTAGTCCAGATGTTAAAGTTTTCTGTTCCAGTTTTCCCAAAGGTATTTGGCAGGCCCTCCTGCTTAGGATTTCCTGCTCATATTAATAGTCTCATTGACCCAAAGAATCTCAGAATCTAGGGGGGGATCATTATAAATCGTCTAAACAGCTTTAAAATAGATAAATAAATAAATGTTTGTGCTGAAGGAAATGATGTGACTTGCCCAAGATAATAATCCTCCAACTTACCACACCCACACACGCTCACTCTCTCTTACCCCATCCCCCTCCCTCCCTCCCTCTCTTTATAGTTTGCCAATCTTTGTTTTCCACTCAGAATCATGCGTAAAAGTAAAAATTTCCTTAAAATTCTAGGTATCAAATTTGGAAGAAAACTTCGTTCAAAAAAGGACCATAAAGGGCCGGCCCGGTGGTGCACTGGAGAGTGCGCTGCTTGGGAGTGCGGCGGCGCTCCCGCAGAGGGTTCGGATCCCAT
>NW_007730398.1:2671-31528 GCF_000696425.1 Galeopterus variegatus
AAAAAAAAAAAAAAAAAAAAAAAAAGGACCATAAAAATATCAATTGTTCTCCCTCCCTCCTTCCCTCTCCCTCATCCCCATCTCCTGTCCTCTCTCCTTACTTCTCCCCCTCCCTCTTCATCTCTCTCTCTCTTTTGCTGGTAAACCTTTAACAAAAAGAACATGTCTCCTGCATCTTCCTTGTAGGGCAAGCATCTTCAGCTATACTAGCAGTTCTCAAACTTTTTGGATTCAGGACCGCTTTATACTCTTAAAAATTATTGTGGACTCCAAATAGCTTTTGTTTATGTGGGTTTTTTATATTAACATGTCCATATTAGGAATGAAAACAATAAATTGTTTATGGATTAATTTATTTTAATTATGTTAATATGAAAATTATTTTTTAAATTAATTTCTACAATAAAAAAATATTTAGTGAATGTAACACTATTTTACATTTTTGTAAATCTCTTTAATATTTGGCTTTAAAAAAAGCTAAATCCTGTATCTTTGGTGATATGTTATTTTGGTTGAAATACATGAAGAAAACCTCATTTCACAAAGATACGTAGTTGTAAAAGGAAGGAATATTTTAATAGCTTTTTCAATATAATTGTGGATGTTCTTCCGTGATACTACACTAAAATTCTTGAAGTGGTTTTTAATGATCATTTTCAATGTGGAATCTGAAATCATATTAATGAAATTTTGTGTTTTATTACATTAAAATCCATCAGTCATCTTGTACTTTGAATATATCTTCATCTACACATAATTTTGTAACACATATATTGGTCTTTTAGAAATATTATCTGACCAATGCAGATCTTCTGAATGTTGACACAATTCATTATAAAATATCAAAAATTACATTTGCTAATATCATTTCCAATCTCATCAAAACAGTCTGAGTTCTGGGAAGCTGTTAAACTCACTGCAGAAGCAGATATGATTCCTCCAAAATTCTAAATTTTGCTTGAAGCTCAAAGTTTTATCATTGTTTTTCTTGAAGTTACAAGCTCACTTCATTTGTGTTTTAGAAAATGTAGACTCAATAGCCAAGTTTTCATAACTGTAGTTTGTCAGTCTTGCTTTTCTCATTTAAAAATGGAGTTCCATGAAAAACTGCTAGTCCTACTTATAGTTCAAACAATAATACGAGTGATTTTTCCTGAAACCACCATCATACTTCAGCAGGCAGTGGAAGTGATTTATGCACACTCCCCATTCTATCACGCAGAATATTAAAAGGATGTGTTCTCGATGGTCTATATTTAATAATATTAATAACTTATACCTCTTCAAATGTTATTTCAGCTGTGCAGAAACATAAAAATAGGATAAAATATACCAAATTGGAAAATATTCTAAGTGCAACTGACTGTTTTTTTGTTTTTTTGTTTTTTTTTTCTTTTTAAAATACATTGCAAGGATGCACTAGAGAAAAATACAATGAATCCTGGTGGTATGGTTTGATACCATTGCCTTGCACTGTGTGCTAAGATACCATAAATTTTTCCCACCACTGTTTCTGCACCCTCAGTCAAATGCCAACACTGGAAGAAAAAACTAAACAATGTCCTGGTGTTATCATGAACCACACTTAAGAACAGTGATGCATGTCTTGGTAGCAAGATGCTGCCCTTAAAAGTAGAGAGGAAGGAATTTTAATAGATTTTTAAGGATCAAGATACACTTACTGTGACCATTCAAGGAGGCACTTTTTATTTGGAGGTCACAGAGGAGGAACAAATACATGCAAAAGAAGATATTCTTCCTCAACTCCCCTACGCAGAGAACAAAGACCCTCAAATACCCCACTACACAAAGGCCTAAAGCCTTATGCCAATTACTTCCTGCCCGCCACCCCGCCAGAGACATATTTTCAACCAATGAAGCTGAATAATCTCCCCTACCACAAACACCTGTAATGTAGGGTGCACTGTTGTCAGCACCTAGGTGCATCATCTTTAAACCTCACAACACATCTACACCATAGGGAGTGATGATTCACTATTTACAGGATGGCCCAGAAAGGTTTAGTAACTTGTGTGAAGTCACTCTATTAGATAATGGTGAAACCTGGATTCATTCCCAGGCATTCAGACTTCATAGTCCACTCTATCAAAAGCTGGAGCCATCCTTCCAGACATAATTCTTTGGCTGATTTGCTTCTGGAATCCATAGATAATCCCATGCAATGGAAGAATCAATCTTCTCTGGATCATCACAGAGAAATGGTGACATGGCATGTTTTTTCAACAACTTCAGAGAAAGGGAAGTTCATTCATTAGCATAAGATTGAAGTCTTTGGTGATTATTTACCAAAAGATTTTATGTCCAAGCCATTCTGTGGGCTCCCTTCATTGTGTTATTGATGCTGCTCATTTTCTATTGGAAAAGTAATACAACCAGAGGGCTCAGACACACTGTTGTATCAAGTACAGCCAGAACCAATCATGTATCTCACTCAGATCCCAGCATCAAAACAACTGAGTGCACTGTACCCACTTGAAGGCCACCATGCTCAGAGCACCTCAGTATCCAACCAAAGGTTTGCCACTCTCCCTGAATGCCAGGCCTGTGCATACGGTGCCTCTGGACTGGAGGAACCACACTCCCGCCCCTATTGCAGTCAATCCCTACTTACTATTTACATCTCAGCTTAGATTTTCTGTCCTACAAGGAAATCTTCAGCCACTCACCAAGCTGGGGTGAGGTATCCCCTGTGTTCTCTCATGGGACGCAGTACTTATTTTCCTCAAGGTGAGACTGTCACTTTTGTACCTACATCTCTGTATCTGTTAGACTGGAAACATGAGGGCAGAATCTGTACTGTCTTCATTGTTACAGCTACAAACTCTGGCTCAAGTAGGAGTTCTAGGGTAGAAGGTAGGAAAGAATGAAGCAAGAAGGGCAGACAACAGGCAGAGTTAGGGGTGGTGATGACCTTGTTCTTCTTTCCTGCAGACTATGCCCAGTCCTCAAATGACCCTACTGCTCATACCTCCCTTTACAAGGCAGCAACAACCATCAGAGAGTATTCAGGGTAAATTTTTTCTCTGAAAAAAAAAAAAAAAAAAAGATGTGCTCAGGCTTTTGATAAGTTTCTGATGTACAGCATGCCTGCTTTCCCATTTCTGCATATATATGAGAGGAAATGAGGGCTGGTCCTGTCCCATTTTCCCTCCTGTGGTGAGGTCTGAGTCCTCATACAATCTTGGGAGCCTGCACCAGACTTATAAAGTTATAAAATGTCACATTTTATAACTTCCATTTGAGTATACATCATTTCATCTTTATGCTTACATCTCTGCTCATACTCCTGGGGAGAAGGATCATGTTATTTGTCCTTTTAAAGCCTACCACAAAAGATGACACACTGCAGGTCCTTCATAAAGGTTCTCTGAGTTGAATTAGCGGATCTGGCTAGGTGGACATGGGAGTGGTGGTGGCAGAGACTCTATGCAAAGTAGCAGAGTCTGCATAAGAAAGGCACTGCCAGGATCCAGAGATTTCACCAACAAATCAAAGCAGGAGGGGAGCTCCTGCCAAAAGCAACAAAAGCAAGCCAGACTATGCACACTAGGAACTGGATGACGATCCCACAGTTTTCATGCTTCCTTTTATTGAATGCTTTCTATATGCTAGGTATTGTAAAGGGGGTTTCCATAAATTATATATTTATTCCTATTTTACAGAGGGGATAACTGGGGATCAATGTCAAATGGCTAGTTAAGCTGCAGAGCAGAGCTTCAGACTCTAGTCTGTTTTCCTCTGTAGCCTAGGGTGTAAGTCTCAACACAACATCCCCTCCCTTCTTAGCGCTACCACTACATAGCATGGCACTGCATGGGCTACTCTGGAGCTGGCCAGCGTAGACCCTATGGTGTCTGGTGGGGTAGATGAAAGCACCTGCAGTAGCATTTCATAGTCCTAATTTATGTTTATCTGTCTGATATTTGTTACATCTACTTGGCCCTGACAGATGAGATATTTCTCTCCCTCCCATTTCAAGTTTTAGGAATATGTTCTCTGAGATTGGGAGAGAATAAACATTGATTGAAAAAGAGCTGACCCTTCTTCTGACCCTATTTGGTTCTTTCGTGCTTAACAGACAGAAGGAGGAGAGAGTGAGACCCGGTTACGTTCTATACACACTGAGATAGCTAAATTATCAGCACCACACACCTGTTCTCATTTAGTTGCAAAGAAATAAGATCCCAATTTTGTGATAATTCACATATAAACACATGACTGTGCACACACACACACACACATGAACCAGGAAGGAAATATGCTAAAATGATAACAGTGGTTCATTGGACAGTAGAAATACAAGCATTTATAATTTCCATTTTTATACTTTCTTATTTCCTTTTTATTTTCTATAATGAGCATGCTAACTTTATAATAAAAAATAAAGCATTAGATTCCAAAAATCACAGCAGAGTAGGAGTCAGAGAGCTGGATCTATGTACCCTTCTTTCTACCAGCAGTAGAACCAAGATCAAGCCACTTAATTTCTCTAAGACCCAGATTCACCAACTATAAAACAGCAGTGCTGATTCCTAATGTCCTCAAAAGAATTGTTGCAAGGATTAGAGATAATGTACATCAATGTACATGTGAAACTGTATACAAACCTGTGACACCATTGCTGTTATATAATGGTGAAGGTTATTACTTGGGAACAAGAATAGATTTGGAAGCTCCACCCCACTGCTGAATCTAGCAGAGATCTGAGCATAATCTCTGTGAAGACAAATGAGTACTTGAACTCAAAATTTTTAAATGATATGGCTTCCTCTGAGAGGTTACATAATCCTTTCATTACCCTAGATGTTTATTATCGGGTAGATGTCCCCAGAGACATTAATGGGTTTAACTGTTATTGAGGGAGGGAGGGACGGGAGAAAAGAACATAATGCACTTGGTTAAAACATCCTATTTTTCCCAGATATAAAAACCTCAAAACACAGAATTAAGTTACAGATGTAGAATGCCCCCCGGAGGGAAAAATTAAACTGTAAAAGTGCTTCGTTAGGTGTATTTTTATTTTGATTCAAAATGTACATTTTCAACCTCTTAATGTGCTGGGTTTTAGGAAGAATAATGAAAACTGAAAGAAGCCAAGCACATTAAGTTGGGGAGGGAGGGTAAAGGAGATGGTTAAAATTTTTTTAAAAGCATGAACAATCTTTTTCATTACCCCAGGCTTTTTCTCTCAAGAACACATTAAAAATTTTGTATTATTTTCCTAAGAACAATGGACAGACACAGAAGGGATTTTGGCAGGGGAATGAGAACATCTAATTTAAATTTTAAGTGAGAAATAAGCAGATGTAACAGTGGCTTTCATAAAAACTGAAGGCAAGTTAAGAAAAAACATGGTGACTAGAACAAAGAAGGTGAGAATCATCCTCTGCCCTGTGCTTATCCAACTACAGTTGGAGTCTTGTGTTTACTTCCAAGAGCCAAGGACTAAAGGATGCCTGGAGAACAGGGTGGGTCCCCCATGGCTACCTCTCTGGGGAGAGGCTTAGAGCCCATGTCCTATCAGAAGCAATTGAACTAGTGGAAATATTTCCTCAGAAGAAAGACGATTCGTGATCACTGACTTCCAGAATTGGAAGGAATGCCTAGATGTCTGGTCATCTCAGGGGGAGAACAGCTTGAGGCAGACACCACCCCAAAATAAAACGTATGCCATTTGTCGCTTCCATAGGTCTATACCTCTCCAGAGCCTGACTTTCAAAGATAGGAACCGAGACTGAAGAACCCCAGTTTAAAACACTCCAGGAAAAGACTTAAGTTGGAAAGGGACACAACTATTTAAATAACTTAAAGTCTGAAAACAGACTTCTATCCCAGGAATAAGGCCATGTTTAAACAGAACACTGAGTTTTAAGTTGTTCATATAATCTCAGAGTTACAGAAATCTAAAACCACATACTATACTTTTTTAATTAATAAAAAAAGGACTGCAGAAAATATTCCTTAGGCAGAAATACTTTTTGTGATGGAGTAAACACACAAAATAATATAAGTTCATGACTGCTTTTATCTCCTGAAGCTATCTCTTGTTATTAGCAAAAAACTTTTAGTAGTACTGGATTTTGTACTGAAGAGAGGGCACCCTTTATGTGTAAAAAGTGTCAGGAGAAAAGATATACAATTGTTCTTTTTATCTTTATCAAGTAATAAATTATTTTATCTATATCTTATAGTATT
This sequence comes from Galeopterus variegatus, assembly GCF_000696425.1. Classification (NCBI taxonomy): domain Eukaryota; kingdom Metazoa; phylum Chordata; class Mammalia; order Dermoptera; family Cynocephalidae; genus Galeopterus; species Galeopterus variegatus. Next base: position 8,888 of record NW_007730398.1, read on the forward strand.
AAAATATAAAGAGACAAAGTATTACTTCTTTATAAGATTTTATAGTGGCAAAATATACCTAACAAAATTTACAATTTTAACAAAAAGTATAGTTTGGTGGCACTGAGTACATTCATGTTGTAATGCCACCATAACTGTCCATTTCCAGAATTTGTTTTCATTTTATCATTATACAGTGTAAACATTTTTTATGGCCCTTTACCAAATTCTCCCTAAGCCCCCTTCCAGTCCCCCTTTCCTACCTCTGGTGCCCTGTTTCATTCTCTCCTTTTGATAGTTCAAGGAATTATTGTGATTCTTGTATCTTTCTTTCTTTTTCATTTATTTTATTTTATTTTTTTCAGCTCCTACTTGTGAGTGAGGACATGTGGTATTTCTCTTTCTGTGCCTGGCTTATTTCACTTAACATAATTTTCTCTGTGTTCATCCATGTTGCTGTAAATGGCAGAATTTCATTCCTTTTTATGACAGAGTAATGTTCCTTTGTGTACACATACCACATTTTGCTCTTCCAGTCATCTGTCAATGGACATTTAGGTTTGTTCCAACTCTTGGTTATTGCAAATAGAGCTGTGATAAACATGTGAGTGCAGGTGTCCCTTCAACATGATGATGTCCATTCCTTTGGTATACACCCAGTAGCAGGATTGCTGGATTGTAGGGCAGTTCTATCTGTAGTTGTTTGAGGAAGATCCACACTGCTTTCCATAACAGCTATACTAATTTACAGTCCCACCAGCAATGCAGAAAAGTTCCCCTTTCTCTGTATCCTTACCAGCATTTGTTATTCTGTGTTTTTGATACTGGCCAGTCTAACTGGCATGACATGATATCTCAATGTGGATTTGATTTGCATTTCCCTGATGCTTACTGATGTTGAGCAATTTTTCATGTCTCTGTTTTACATTTATGTATCTTCCCTTGAGAATTGCCTGTTCAGCTCCTTTGCCCATTTTTTAATTGTTACTTGTCTTTTTGCTGTTAGGATGAGTTTCTTGTATATTGTGAATATTAATCCGTTGTTGGATACATAGTTTGTGAATATTTTCTCCCATTCTGTAGGTTGTATTTTCACTCGGTTAACTGTTTCTGTTGCTGTGTAAAAGCTTTTTAGTTTGATATAATCCCATTTGTTTATTTTGCCTTTTGTTGCCTAGGCTCTTGGGGTCATCTTCATAAAGTCTTTGCCCATTCATACATCCTGAAGTATTCCCCCTATGTTTTCTTTTAGTAGTTTTATAGTTTTGGGTCTTATAAGTATCTAATCCATTTTGAGTTGATTTTGGTATATGGGAGAGGTGTGTGTCTAATGCCATTCTTCTACACATGAATGTCAAGTTTTCCCAGCACCATTTATTAAAGAGGCAGTCTTTTCCCCAATGTAGGTTCTTGGTGCCTTTGTCAAAGATCAGTTGGCTGTAACATTGTGGGTTTATTTCTCCATTCAGGATGATATTGTTGGTGGGTTTGTCACACATGGATTTTATTGTGTTGAGATACTTTCCTCTTACTCCTAATTTGCTGAGTATTTATCATGGAGGGATGTTGATTTTTGTCTAATGCTTTTTCTGCATCTGTTAAAATAATCATATGGTTTTTGTCCTTGATTTTGTTGATGTGGTGTATCACAATTATTGACTTGTGTGTGTTGAACTATCTTTGCATCACTAGAGTGAATCTCACCTTAATCATGGTGTATAATTTTTTTGATGTGCCACTGTGTTCTGATTGCTAATATTTTATTGAGGATTTTTGTGTCTATGTTCATCACAGATATTGGCCTATAGTTTTCTTTTTTTTATTGTGTCTTTGTCTGGTCTTGGTATCAGAGTGATGCTGGTCTCATAGAATGAGTTTAGGAGAATGGTTTCTGCTTTAATTTCTCAGAATAGTTTGAAGAGAATTAGTATTAATTCCTCTTTCAACGTTTGGTACAATTCAGCAGGAAAAGCCATCTGGTCCCAAGCTTTTCTTTCTGGAAGACTGCTGATTACTGCTTCAATCTCACTGCTTGTTATTGGTCTGTTCAGGTTTTCTGTTTCTTCTTGGTTCAGTCTTGGTAGTTTGTATGAGTCCAGAAATTTATCCATTTCATCCAATTTTTTAAAATTTGTTGGCATATAGTTGTTAATGGTCTCTAATGATTGTATTTTTGTGGTAGTAGTTGTAATGTCTCCTTTTTAATTTCTATTTTTGGTTATTTGGTTCCTTTGCCTTTTTTTTTAGTTAGCCTAGCTAATGCTTTGTCTATTTTGTTTATCTTCTTGAAAAAACACCTTTTGTTTCATTAAACTTTTGTATCATTTGGAGGGTTTCTATTTTATTTAGTTCTGCTCTGATCTCATTTCTTTCTGTCTACTAATTTTGGTATTGGACTGCTCTTGTCTTTTCTAGTTCTTTGAGGTATATCATTGGGTTGTTTATTTGAAATCTTTCTATTCTTTTGAATGTAACCAATTGTTGCAATAAACTTCCCTCTTAGTACTGCTTTTGCAGAGCCCTACAGGTTCTGGTATAATGTGTCTTTATTTTCACTAGTTTTGAAAAATTATTTGATTTACTGTTTAATTTCTTCTTGGACTCATATATCATTCAGGAGCATGTTGTTTAATTTCCATGCATTTGTATAGTTTCCAGAGTGTTGCCTGTGATTGATTTCTAGTTTTAATCGACTGTGGTCTGAGAAGATACTTGAAATGATTACAACTTTTTAAAATTTGTTGAGGATTGATTTGTGACCTAACATGTATTCCTAAAGAATATTTCATGCAGTGATGAGAAGGATGTATATTCTGTGGTTGTTGGATGAAATGTTCTGTAGATATCTGCTAAATCCAGTTGGTCTAAGATGTAGTTTAAATCCTGTGTTTCTCTATTGATTTGTTGCCTAGATGATCTGTCCAGTCTTGAGAGAGGGGTGTTCAGGTCTCCAGCTTTTACTGTATTTGGGGGTCTTTCCTTAATTATAATAGTGTTTGTTTTCTTTATCTGGGTGCTCTGATGTTGGGTGCATATATATTTATGACTGCTATGTCTTCTTGTTGGATAAATCCCTTTATCATTATATAATAGCCTTCTTTGTCTCTCCTTATAGTTTTTGGCTTAAAGTCTATTTTACCTTTTGTAAGAATAGTTACTCCTGCTCATCTTGATTTCCATTATGTGATATATCTTTTTCCATCCCTTCACTCTTAGTCCATATCTGTCTTTACAGATAAGGGGAGTGTCTTATAGATAGCTCCTAGTTGAGTCTATCTTTTTAATCCAATCAGCTAGTTTGTGTTATTTCAGTGGGGAATTTAATCCATTTAAATTTTTAAAAGCAAGAAAATATGAGTCCACCAAAGGAAACAATAACTGTCAAATACCATACCCATAGAACAAGAAACTCTTGATAAGGTTGGAAAGGAATTCTGAATAAATATCTTAAGGAAACTCAATGAGATACATGAAGATGGAGTTAGACAACACAATTAACTGAGCAATACTATTCAGGATATGAAGGAGGAAATTTACACAGAGATTAATACTTTAAAAAAGACTGTAGAACTCATGGAACTGAAGAAGTCATTCAGTGAATTAAAAAAACACAACTGAGAGATTAAGCAGCACACTAGAGCAATAATAAGAAAGAATTTCTGATCCTGAAGCCAGTCCCCTCTTGGGTTTTCACATTTCTAGTATCTCTATGTTGATGTCTGGTCATCTAGTAGAGCATTTGCTTCTTCTATTTCTCTCCTTCCCTGCAGTTGGTGGGTGACCCTCCTTGTGTCAATGCAGTTGAGTGGTCAGCAGTCTGCCTGCACAGTGACAGTGGCTGCTGCAGCTGCTGCAGTGATAGCAGTTTGCCCTTGCAGTGGTGGTGTTTGTGGAGGTAGCTTTGGTGAGCTGCACACGTGGCAGCAGTGGCTCCAGGGATATCGGGCTGCTCACATGACAATAGTAGCTGCCTTGTGGCACTGGTTGTTGCAGCAACTGCAGCAGTGGCAGTTGCAGCAGCTGCCTGCTTGGCTCCAGTGTCCACAGTGGTAACCCAAACAGTTATGATATCTGTAGCAGTAGTGGGCTTACTGCACTATGACGGCAGCAGCATCAGTGGCTTCAACTGCTTCCCTCATGTGTGTGGTGTTCTTGGTGGCAGGAGGGTTACCTCACAGGGGCAGCAGTGGTACTTGTGGCTGCAACTTCCTCCCTCACATCTGTGGTATCTGCAGCAGCAGCAGGGTTACCTTATGGGGACAGCAGCAGCAGCACCAGTGGCTGCAACTGCCTCCCTCACATTTGTGGCTTCCACAAATCTGCAGCAGCAGGGTTACCTAGTGGGGGAAACAGTGGTACTAGTGGCTGCAACTGCATCCTTCATGTCTACAGTGTCCACAGCAGCAGCAAGGACACCTCATGGGGGCACTGATGGTTTCAACAGCCTCCATAGTGTCTGCAGTGTCCACAGTGGCAGCGAGGTTACCTCACGGGGACGGCGGTGGTACTGGTAGCTACAACTACTTCCCTCTTGTCTGTGGTGTCCTTGGCAACAGCAGGGTTAGTTCATGGCAGCAGAATAGATGGCAGGAGCATTGGTGCCAGCAGCTGGAACTACTTTCCTCATGTCTAGAGTGTCCTTGGTGGTGTCCTCAGTGGCAGCAGGATTACCTCGTAGCAGTGGCAGTGGCACCAGGGCCTACAAATGCCTCCCTCATGTCTGAAATGTCCCCATGGCTTTTAATTACTCTCACAGTAAAGACAAGCTCCTTAAAATGGCCTTAAGGGCTTTGCATAATCTGCCCTACTTTTCACTCCCCAACCACTGTCTTGCTCTCACAGCCCACTGCAGGGGTCTGTTTTCAGTACTTGACCATGCCTTGTTCTCCCCTACCACAGGGCATTTGCACCACATTTCCCACATGTGCAGTATTCTCTCTTTGCCTTTTCTATCACCTACTTAATTACTAGTCATTCTCCAAATTTTAGCTCAAGTGTCATTTTTTCAGCCTTCCCTACTGCTCTCTTCCATTTGCTATAAATTCTCATTAAATGTGTACTATTTTTTTAGAGTGTATCTCTTTTGGAAATATATATTCACTAGGATATTTCCCCAGTTAATACTTCTGCTCTTCTAAATCATCTACTCCATGGGGAGAGATACCAATGGTTGCTTTCCTTGTATTACCCAGAGCCTCACCCAAAACCCAAAACATAGATGTCAGTTTTATCAGAAAATTCTGGTTGCCAGTAACAGAAAACTCAATCCTATCTGGCTCAAGCAAAAAGGCTCATTTAAAACTCACAGGCAGGGCTGGATTTAGGCATCTCTTGATATAAGAGACAGATTCAAGGGACATTGCTTCACATGTACACATCTTTTTGTAAACCATGGACACAGGGTTTCTCTGTGTCTTCCTAATAACATATTGAGGGCTCTAGAGATAACTGCCGAGAACTCAGGAATGAGGTTGTGACATGTCAGTTTTAGTAGTATTTTATCAGTGTTGGTGTAAGCACCATTGCACTTGACAGCAAAACATGAACCCAACTGTGCAAATGTTCACCACTGTAAAAATCAGAGAGTTCCTCTGTGGGGAATTAATGTGCATTGGCAGAGAAAAGTGAGGCCAATTTGCCCTGCAGAAAGTCTACTTCTTTTCCTTCCTGTGGCTTTGTCAGGTGCAAGAGGAACATCACCCCCACCTTTTAGATAAAGGAAAGGAAATCACTTGTTCTTTCTTTCATCTCTTGACTTGTTATTTTTTCCCATTATTTAAAGTAATATTTAAGAAAGTGGAAATACTTAGACTTACAGATTCTTTGATTCTCAGATTTAAAAGAGACCTCAATTGGCAACTAGATCAAGCTCTGAGAAACTCCTTTTATTCATCCATTCATTCTACAGAGCCATCGTCAATGTCACATAATCCAAGAATCTCCCTGCCACAATATCTTCCAAATTCAAACCAAACCCAAATGTTTTACCAATGGATATTGGTTCTAGAGACCCATTTCTTATCTTCCCTAGTTATTCATCTTTTATTTAAATTAATTTCTACCCCAAAAGCAGCTGGGAGAGAGTCAAGATGTGGATTGAAAGCTAAGAAAGGAACTCTAAGATTTTACGGTTGGTACAGAATGAATGTCACATGAAAGTATTATGAGTTGGGCTACAATTCTAAATTATTACCTAATTAACTTTTCTCATCTGCAGGTTCTCTCATTTTACCTAAAGGATTCCTAAAAGATTTGTGGGGTATTGAGCATTAGAATCTCCAATTAACAAAGGATGAGCTAAGAACCTATTAAATGTCACCAGGCATGGTCTCATGTTCAGAGGGACAGGAAAAGAATGAATCTAGTGAATGGTGGTCAAGCTTATCTTTAACCAGCTGCCCTTATAGTTAGATTCCACTATATGTCTAGCATTGTGCTAAGTGCTTCAAATGATTGTCACATCCCATCGAGTCTTCACATTGACTCTTTAAAGTAGATATTATTGTCCTCATTTTATACATGGGGCAAAAGAGGCTCAAAATGTTAAATAATTCACCCACAATCACAGGTTTAGTCAGAAGAGAGTTACTTCCCAGCTCCAAAGTCTATAATTTTTACAAATATGATGCAGTCTCCCACTTAAATGGACAGTTGCTCTTTCAGTGAAATTTGCTCTAAGGAACGACTGCAAGCCCAGGTCTATTTTTGAGCCTATGTAGAAAGAAAACAAAAAGAGGGGAGGGGAAGTAGGAAAGAGCTCCCATGACACCGAAAGTTCAGCCGATGAAAATGATTCAGACAAGTACAGATATATTTCTATAACATCTTTTTTACACGAGGATGTATTGTTTTAAGTGGAAAGAGCAAAAAAAAAAAAAAATTATAGAAGAAAAAGAAACAGGAATTCACTACTTTGCCATGCCGATTAATACACCCATATTTCTCTTCTGGCTTCCTTTAGCCACTCATTCAACAGTTTAATCAGCAAACATAAGAGGTCTAACCAAAACATGGCGTTGCATACACTGAGTCCCACTTATAATTCACTGAACTCGAACACCCTCACAAATGCATCATTTTTCCACCCATTCATTCAGAAAAAGACTGAGTGCCTGCTACCCTCAAGGCACTGGCCAGCTCTGAGGACACAGCATCAAAGCTCTCTCCAGCACACCATGCTCACTATTCTTCCTTGCTTTTGACCCCAGCAACGTCTCAAGAGCTGAGCCTAAGGAAAACCGTGCAATCATCTAGACCCATCGTGCCACGGATGTGTTTTCTCAGCTACTAAATCAACTGTGTGATAAGGAAAATGGAAGGGGTAATGCAACAGGACATGCTCCCAGATGTTCCAGGGAAAAGAATGTAGGAAGACATGGCCCAGAAAATCAGTTTGCTTTCCTATATGTGTCACTTAATTCATGTCAAGTCCTGCAAGTTAATGGGAATGCTGTATTTATGATTTACCTCAAGCCACTCAGGAAGAATACAGGTCTGAAAGTCTCTGCTATAGATAAGGAATGTCCACAAAGGAAGGGGCTATACAGTCTTGTGGGAAAATGAGCACCGCTGAGAGGAAAGCATAAGCCTGGCCAGGTCATTCTCTCCTAGGTGAGTATAAGAGACAGGCTGACAGATCTTTTTGGGAAATTATATACAACATGTAATAAATTAGTACATTAAGTTTTGAGGTTATTTGCTTTTTGCCTACAACAGTGCTACTCGGGAGATATGACACATTTCTGTCACTGACAGTAGTTCATAATAGTTGTGAGTCTTCATAGGATATACAGATGGGGGGAAAAAAAGGAAAGAAAGCACATATAATAGGACCTCCAGGGAAGGAGGGACACACAAGGGATCTTCGAAAATTTCCTGGAAACATTCACATCTTTTAAATCTATTTTTCCAGGAACTCTTTGAAGTACCCTTGTATGTTTGGGGAAAAGCTCACCAGGTTACTGCAACATAGTCCCCTCACACACCCCAGCCCTGTTGAGACTCCCAGTTCTAGTCGAGTGGTTCCCAAGAGTTGGTCAGGAACAATGCTGGTCTATCCCAAACTGTTCATTACCTAGAATAAGACTAGAAGAATAATAAAGTTTCTCATTAAACTGAATATTCCTTTGTAATCAGTATCCTTCCTTCTGAGCTCATGCACTTCCTACATTTGGTGTATTAAAATATCCTTCCTCTTATAAAAATCATAGTGATTGTAGATGGTAGTGTGTTTCTGTTTTTGTCTAAACCTTTAATGAGAAAAAATATTCGGCTATTCCATGTTAATGCTTTAACTTCCTTCTTAAAATTTTACTCCTCAAATACAAATATATGGAAATTAATGACCTAACTCAATATCTTAAATACTGTAATAAGTAAAAAGCTCTGGATAAAGTACTAAGTCCCATTCGAACGTAAGTATCATCAGCATTGCTCTCTGAAAGTGTTAGCAACATTATTACAATATTTTCAACAGCCCTTAATAGACATTACGGCTTTTCAAACAGGTTTATCTAAAAACTTTTTACCCTACTTCTAACTTCAGGGCTTCTTCCAGTATTGTTCCTTCCCAGTCACTAATCTTCCTTCCTAAACATTATTACAATATTTTCAACAGCCCTTAATAGACATTACGGCTTTTCAAACAGGTTTATTCTAAAAACTTTTTACCCTACTTCTAACTTCAGGGCTTCTTCCAGTATTGTTCCTTCCCAGTCACTAATCTTCCTTCTTTCTTTGAGAGTAAAATTAGCACTACCTGCAGACAAGAGAATCTATCACTTCTCCTAGCTATGACTTAAAGACAACTGCCAACTAAAGACTCCAGATCAGTCCTCCTATTTATATAGATACATACACACAACTAAAAAGAAAAAGAAAAAAAATGCACTAACGTTAAAATTTCTACGGTTCATAAGATCAATTTTGTATAGCCTTGATTCAAGCACTTATTGCTGAGTAACCTTGAACCAATCTCTTTCCCTCTGAAATGCAGAGAATGAGAAAGTTGAAATGGATGAAACTTAAGATTCCACCTGCTTCCGAAGAACCAGAAATAATGGGTTATCACTTATCAAGTATTTACTGCATTCCAGGTATAACTTAAATGCTTACAATAAGCATCTCATTTAATCCTCTCAACTACTGTATCATGTAGCTACTACTGTAATTGTCTTCGTGTATAAGAAACTGAATCTCAGAGAAGTAAAATTTTCAAGACTATACTTGCTAGTAAGTGGCACAGTCTAGATTCAAACCCATCTTTCTGAATGACTAAGTTTGGGAGCCTAAAATGCTTTTGCAAATTATTTTGTCAGATTAGATAAAAAGCTCATGGTAGCCATTTTCATATCTGTAAAATGGAAATAATAAATACCACAAAACATTTAGCATTGCACCTAATACAATAGAAATTATTGTATAAAATATTGATACAAAATTAGCATAGGTGTGGATAGAGCCCTTAACCTTGGAACCAGTGCACATGAAAGGGAAGAAAGGAAAAGAGAAGCAAAAATCTTTCCTCCTTTAGAGCTCCACCTGGGTTGGTAATGGCATCTCTTTGACCCTTTTTTGTTTCCATTCACTTCATCCAATCACCCAGCTCTTTGACACATTAATGTTAAAAGGACACTGGTTAGGAGTCTGAGAGCTTGTATTCCAGAACAGGGTAATTGGAAACATAGGCATAGGTATCAGAATTTTGGAGTTCAAGTTCAAATTTTATCATTTATTATCCTTGTAACCTTTAGCAAGTTATCAAAACTCTCCAAGCAAAAATTTATAGAATGAGGTTAAAAGGGCTTTTAAGTGATAATCCACATAAAGAATTTAGCACAGTGCCAAGAATATAATTAAGTAATCCCCAAGCACTGGGTTTGAATTCCAGTAATTTACCAGCAGTGTGACCTTAGGAAAGGTCACACAGGACTTAACTTCTCTGTGCTCATTTTCCTCACTATTAGGCCTCACAATCAGCTTAGCATAAGCACAGTTATGTTAACCCTTCCTCACCCTGCCCCCTTCCCCTTCCCTTTCTCTTCAGCAAAGTGCTTTCTTAGAAAAACTGGATTTTGTGCAAAACAGAACCTTGTGCAAAACAGGAAAGCCACAGAGCTATTACAAAGTGCTGAATGCACGGAATAGCTACCAAACTCCTTCCCCTAATTCAAACCCTATAAAAACCTCTATTAGTCTGTGCAGAGGTGGGAACTGATCTTTCAGTCTCCCCTCCAGTTTTGCTGGAAAAAACTCCTTGACATGGTAACCATCTGGCTCAGAGTTCTTTGATCCCTTTGTCTCGCCGACCTAATGCTCGCAAGTATAATGTTAATAATAATGAGGTGGGTGCTGTAAGGATTGTGAGAATTGATTTAAGTAATACATGTACAGCAAATGCTTAAAACAGTGCTTAGCTCTTAGTTTTTATTTTTGATATTAGCATCATCCCTACCATTAAGATCTTGGCTAAGTCTCTTCCCTCTCTCTGGAACTTGGTTTCTACTTCTAAAACAGGGAGGTGTGGGTATATGTATATATGTATATATATGGAGAAGGACCCGACATGCACATCCGGCAGGGCCATGCTGGGGTGGTACCCAGGAGCAGAGTGAACTGCAGGAGCTTTGTAATAACAAGAGGATGAGGTGCTCCCTGGTTCCTGCAGGAGAATATAATTGGCTTATTTAAATAATTCTGTAGGCTTGTAGGGAGGTCGAGGATCAGATGGGGTGTAGCTAATAGGCTGACAGGGGAACTAGATGGATGGGGAACTTTTCCCACTGGGTGGGAACATACCTGGTGAGAGCAGGGAAACTCATGGTTAGAACTTTGGGGCCTTACAAGGTTCGAAGATATCAAGGGAGCACATGAAATTTTAGGTCATACCATATAGTGTGTCTTGTTTCTAAGCACCTATCCAGCTCCAGGACCCTAGGATTCCAATGTGTCTTTGCCACTCATACCATTACTACCATCTGTCCCACTGCCTGTACCATTTTCCTTTAGCTTCACAGCCCCATCCTCTCTAGGGTGCTTGAAAGCAGTCTGTGTTCAGTCTTTCACTTTAAAGCAGCAAGTACTTCTGCTCTCATCCCTGCCTAATTAAGAGGAAGTAAGAACATCCTGGAGCATCATTGCACTTGCTGTAAATCTCCAGGGAGCCCCACTAGTAAATTGAAAGGGCCCCAAGCCATTACTTTCCAATGATAGTGTCGTCATCCCACTACTCATCCCTCATCTCATCTACCTCCTTTGCCTCTGAAAATATGCAGTAGTTTTAATATATTTATTTTGAGAAACAAGTTTCTAGTAAACCTGTTTAAGGTTGAGCCATTAGTTCCCCAATCTTGCCAACCACAAATTAGAATGTGGGCTATTCCTCCAAAGCAAACATTGAGGGGCTATTACAAAAGTAATGCAGCCTTGACATTACCTGGTGGTTTTATATTGCCTAGGGCTATGTTTGAAAACAGCAAATCACCTGTTGATTTCTCCCAGTACTATCTTGTAGTTATGATCCTTGGAATTGGCTGGAAGAAGCTGAAAGAATGTTTTAGAATAGGCCGCTATTTCTGTCCACCATCTCCTCCTTCCTGTTCCTTTTTTGGATCCAAGGGACACAAGGGAAGGTCATGTGGTGCTCTTCTTCCTGCTCATTTTAGCATCCTCTGCATCTCAGAACAGTTTCCCTTAGTAGAGGCCATCTAATATGACCCCGTCATCAAATGAGGAAACTGAGGTCCAGGGAAAGACATGGATGGTATCTACAGTAATCATTCTAAGTACCTAATATTCAGAGTATCTACAGAGCTCCAGACAACAAGCCAAATATTTAGTTATTTTTGGGTTGGATCACGAGACTCTGATATGAGGTGGGAGCTATTATACCCATTTCACTTATGATAAAACTATGACACAGAGAATGTTGGGGAACTGGTCTGAGGATCCACAGCTGACAAATGCTGCGTTGACTTCTCTGAACTCTTAGAACATTTTCTTGAACCTCTCTTAAAGCATTTAATCACATGCCTAGTACTGAGTTCATTCTTTGAATCCTTAGCAGAATTACTGACTTAGTAGATCTAAGCAGAAGCTAACACACAGGTGGAATCATGTCCTTCAAAAAGATGCACTGAAGTCCTAAACCCCAGTACCTGTGAGCATAAACTTATTTAGAAATAGGGTCTTTGCAAATGTAAAAATGTAAGTGAAGATGAGGTCATAGGGAGTAATGTAGACCCGTACTCCAATATGACTGCTGTTCTTGTAGGAAGAGATGAGACAAAGACAGACACGCAGAGAGAGGAGAATGCCACGAGAAGACATGGACATGCAAAGGAAATGGCCAGGTGATAACAGAGGCAGAGACTGGAGTTATATAGCTGCAAGCCAGGAAATGCCAAGGATTGACTGTAACAACCAGAAGCTAGGAGAGCATGATTTTAGACTTCTAGGTTCCAGAACTATGAGAACATAAATTTTCATGGTTATAAGCCACCCAGTTTGTGGGAGTTTGTTTCAGAAGCCCTAGGAAACTAATAAACTCAGCGATTGTATTTTAAAATCTCTCAGGTGCTGCCTATGGCAGTTTTGAAATGGCTGCAAAAGGCGCTTCCGCCTCTCAACTCTGAGTTTCTTGTGCCATTCTTCCCTGTCCCTGTGGCTGAGTGTACGAAGCAACTCATCGTCATCCAGTTCTCAGTGGAAGGTCATTTCCCTTGAGAAGCTTCCCTTGACATCTAGCAGGGAGTTAAACCAAAGAATTCTGTTCTGTCCTTTTGAAGACAGGGACTGCAGAAAGACTGTTTGACCAGGAATGCAAATTCTCAAAGGGTCTGCATATTTGAAAAAGCCCACATTAAGAAAGAAAATATTCATCATTATCTTTTTAAAAAACTACCAATTCTGCTCAAACTGTTTTGACAATTATTTTTTCATTTTTAAATGTATGTTGGGTAGGCTGGTGACATCAGAAGCCCTAGGTTATCAAAGAACGCTTGCAGTTTCTTACAATTACTTCCTTCATGGCCTGTCTTCTCTGCCTGACTGCTAGCTCCTATGAGGCAGGGCCGAGTTTGCTTCTCTGCTGTCCTAATGCTTGGCACAGAAGAGGTACTTGAGGACAAATGAAAGAAGTGAATGAATGAAAGAATAAGAGGAAGACTGTGGCATGGTGAGGCACAGTTATTCCAGTACAAACATCAGAAGGAGAGAATTACTATCTAGAAAAGTGAAAGTTGATAATGCTAGAAACGGTTTCACAAAAACAATGTCTTAGAGTCAGTGTTCTGGACCCTAACAGATAGCTGAACACACAGGGAAACACTGAAGCTGAAGCTGTGCTCTTTTCTCCAAAAACACCACCCCATCCCCTTTCCAGTCCTGACTGACTGAAATGACCCTCTGTAGCCTGCAGTAGCATGAGGTGAGCTTCTTTTTAGTGGGCCACTAGCTGACTCTTTATATTTGCAAAATATAAGTTGAGTCCTCTGACTGTTACCATAGCTGAAGACTGGCCTTGAGGTAGGCAGAGGAGCAAAAGCAGAGGCAGGGGCCTGTTTTCAGGGCAGACAGTGAGTTTCTAAACAGAAAGTGCTGAATGAGGTGAAGAAAAACACTTTTTCTGGAATGATACCTCCAGGCATTCCACTGCCCCTCTTTTGAGCTACTCTTTCCCAAACTTCAATTTTAAAAAGACAACTTAACTGTGAAATTTTAAAATCCCAAGCCAGGAAAGGACAATTTTGGGGCCCAGCATCGTTAGCATTTACATTTGGAATAGGAGACACAGGTGAGAAAAAGTGCAGCCCTCAACGCAGTTATTTAAGAATCTGTCTTCCCCCCACCCCCAACCTTGTAATGCCTTCTAGAAAAGGATGTAGGTGTGGGTGAATTTTTCCTAAAGCCTTGCTTCCTGTTTGCCTTCATCAAGTGCGATGAGATAGGTGCAGAGGATAAAAGTAATAACATCTCATAGTTCTTGAAAGCAATACAAGGTGACCTTCCAGCAAGTTTCACACTGTGACCTGAATCAGCAGAGCAGGACAGCAAGCACAGCTGAGGAGAGGATGCACACAGGGAACTGGTCTTAAAGCAGACCAGGCAAGGACTACATCTGATACAACAAATAAGACCAGTGTTTCTGAAATCTGGATGTGCCTAACAGTCAAGCAGATATCTTGTCGAACGCAGATTCCAATTTACTGAGTCTGGGGTAAGGACCCAGATTCTACATTCCTAACAAGTTCTTATGTACTCATCTGTGGATGACACTTTGAGTGATACGGAATTATACAAGTTCTCACCTGCTAGAAGACTCATCATGAGATTATTTTATATAAAAATGTACTTTAGGTACCCTTTTCTTTAAAATGATACACATTTTTACAACCATATTTCATCTTTTCAGAAATGCAACTTTTTCTGCTTTTTAAAGTCTCTGAAATCAGATTCACTCTGCATTCTGTAGTGCAGTCTCTGTCAGTCACATCAGGCTTGAGTTGTACCAAAGTTATCACTGCCTGAACATGTGGAAACATCAAAAACGTAAGCATCAGACTGCAGAATCGGTGCAAGCAGCTTAGAAGAAAATCCTGAAGGCAACAGAGAAACACTCTTAACCATAAGACAAACAGTTGTGGGGAGGGGGTGGAGCAGAAGTGAATGAGTTGTTTCCTAAAATTTCTGAAGCCGTCCTTGCAAGCAGGCTTGCTCTACATAATCAGAAAGCCACTTTCAGAGCCCAGCACCTATGGCTTTTATTCCTGTACCGGTTCTTTTTTAAAATGCTCTATCTCAATTGCTCTTAGTGGCAGAAAGAGTGATACTGTATGGTGAAAATGGGCACTGAAGACTGAGTTAAAAATGAGTCATAAAAGTTATTTAGGAATAGCTTAATTTATTTGCTCATATTTGCTTTTTATATAGGCACAAAAATAATATAGGATAAAATATCACCAAATAAATCTACAATGCATGTAAAGAGAAATACACATACTCTAAATGATAACAGTATGTCACCATTTAATTTGCAGTTTTTCTTAGTGGTATGTATAAAGTAATGGTGCATATTACAATCCATGGCATCTTACACTACATTAAATGTAGTAAAAAAAAATTTTTTTAGATGCTACTACTGAGCCAGTAAGTTTCAGATAGAATACCAAAGTGCCAATCCTCAGATAACCCTCCAGAAAGGTCACGTTATTATGCCCCTACACGGTAAGAGCACAATAAATCTGCATTAATTTTGTTTTGGCTTTTTTCCACTCTACAGAAAACGAGTCTGAGGCATCAGAAGGGGTCATTTTCTGGTTCAGGGTCAGACTGATCAGTTCCATTCCTCACTTGCTAAATGAGCTGGTATCAGGTAGAATTAACATCCAACTAGCCTTTTGGCTAACAGACAGTAACTTCATAACAGTTCTCAGTTAGGGGTATACCTACCTGCCACCCTCTAAGAATGTTTGGAAACATGAGTTGTGTTTGTGTTGTGGTGGGTGGGGATTTGTTACATTTGTTCATCACAAGGGCTCAGAAGTGATTCTGGCTTTTAATGAGTATGGCCTGGACCAAAAACACTCTCTGTGTTTAAGCTCCGTTTTTAAGTTCCTTTCAAAGGACTAACAAGGCCTCTTGTTGAGAAACACCATAAAATATTTTGACACTAGAAAGTATCTCATTGTAGAATCCTTACCAGTGTTGTCTCAATATACTCCAGAAGTTCCATTCTGTTTCTACTGAATTCTCTGACTCAGGAAAATCTCCTTTTACATCTAAATTCACTTGCTCTGTAAGCCGTAATTATTGTGCATTCAGAGTTGCTAAGGTTGCAAATGTATAGATTTTTTTAATGCAGTGAAATACATTTTATCACTGTTAAATCTGTACTCTAACACGTTAAATGGGCCCTTGGGAGCCCAGCTGATGGGCAGGGCAAACACACCATGAGAAGAATGCAAAACTGTTTCTGCCACCTGTTGAATCTGAGGTTCATGGGTAATAGTGTTCAGCCTCCTTGCGAGCCCAGACAGAAGAGGAGGGTCCTCACAGCCTTTGTGCCTTGTGTCTCCTTGCAGGCTCCATCTTTTCAACCCCTATTTCACTGTTATCAGGCTTATATTCCTATGCTCAGGTCATTGTCACCATCAAAGTACTTATCAAAAATTTACTACATGCAAAGCACTACACTCAGAGCTTTGCATGAATTATTTTATGCCTTACAGCAACCCTTTGTGCCTTGTGTCTCCTTGCAGGCTCCATCTTTTCAACCCCTATTTCACTGTTATCAGGGTTATATTCCTATGCTCAAGTCATTGTCACCATCAAAGTACTTATCAAAAATTTACTACATGCAAAGCACTACACTCAGAGCTTTGCATGAATTATTTTATGCCTTACAGCAACCCTACAAGTTATCCCTACTTCACTAATGTGTAAACTGGGGGTTAGAGAGGTTAGAGCTTTGTTTCCATGGTTTGTGGCAAGCAAGTAGCAGAGCTGGGATATCAGCTCAGGCAGCATGCTTCCAAGCTCTCCAGCGTTCTTCACTATGCAAGGCTACGGACTCAATTCCTTCAAGGGCTACCCATTACCCACACAATAAAGTTCTGTGTTCATCATTTGATATTCAAAAGCAAATACAACATAGTTCCTCCTACCCTTTTCAAGCTTATGTTGTTCCCCACCTCTTTAAGTGCACCTTGTGTTGTGACACTGCCTTCAATTTCACACTTTTAGATGTGCATCCCTCAACTGGACAACACCCTTTTCAATTCTACAATCTTAGTACACAGCAGAGCTCACAACAAATGCACCACTCACTTCCTCCATGAAGACTGCTCTAACCCCTGATATGTAATATGTGATTACTCCTCTTTCTGCATTATTGAAGACTTTCCACTTCTACTAACTTTCATTTTGCTTTATACTGTATACAATGGTTTTCTGTACCACTCTTCCTGACTGGTTTTACGTCCTTGATGAATAGTAATGGTCTCATTTACTTATGTTTCTACACAGTATCTACTTTAATATTCTACACGAAGTAAGTGGAAAGATGAGGAGAGAGGAAGGTGCGTACAGAGAGAGAATTTTATACATTATGGACTCCTAATGAACAGAGATCACATCTAATTTAGCTTGACTAAAATAGAGTTAAAGGGACTGTGCAGACACTGACTTTTTATTTTCTTCATAGTATCTTCACAGCAAATGTAAATCAGCCACAACTCAATATTCCAGTAACTAGGAATGACTCACCAGTATGGGCATCCAAAGACAATGTAAGTCATCACTAACAGGTAAACAGTTATTCAGCATGCTTACCTGCTGCCTGTGCTGAATTCTGGCCTCACCATCTCCTACTTTGTTGCAACCCTTCCATTCTCAGCTCGTTTATTTCTCATTTGAAATGCTCTGAGTCCCTTCTATGTGGCATGTCCCCTCAGATGTTATGAGGTGTCTTCTTAATGTAGGGAACCCACCCTAAATGCAGCAACCCAATAACGGACTCAACAGCTGAGAACGGAATAGGAACATACTTCCCATACCAGGGTCACTCTTCCCACATTCACACTATGCAGTGCTCATTCAGTGCAGTGCTGACCACACCTGCTTTTCATTTGTTTCCAATGCATTTAATAAAAACATATGTTCTAGACTGTGGTTTCAAGACCATCCACCCCTTATAGATTGCCCATGTTTAAATCTCCTCTCCAATACTTACTAGCTATCACTTAGACCAGTGCTTCTTAAGCCGCCGCGCTCCCAAGCGGCGCACTGTAGCAGTGCGCCACCGGGCCGGCCCTCTCACAGTTTCTACAAGATGTCTGTAATATTCTTAAATGAAGTGTTTCATGATCAAATAAGTCTGGGGAGTGCAGCACTCTACAGCCTCGTCCCAGAGAGACACAAATCACCTAAACACTCTCTGAAGATCTGTAATGAAGAAACCTATTTAACATTAGTTAACCTGGTACTTACCAAACATTGATGATCCTCAGTCCTTTTATTTGGTACTTCCTATTAAATTTTTTAATTTTTATCTTTTTAAATAAATCCTATTTTCATGTGACTAATTCACATGCATTTTAAGAAATATGAAATGATCCTATGTAGTCTTTACACAGTTTTCCCCAATGATAACATCTTATAAACTTATAGTATAATATCTCAACCAAGATACTGACATTGTCACAGTCAAAATACAAAGCATTTCTATCACCACAACAATCACTTATGTACCTTTTTATAGACACAGCCTATTTCCCTCCTGCCCTTACCTCCTCTTTAACCCTTGGTGACTACTAATCTGCTGTTTCAAAAACGTGGTCATTTCAAGAATGTTATACAAATGGAGTCATATAGTATGTGAACTTTAGGAATTGGCTTGTTTCACTAAATAAGTCTCTGTAGATTCATTCAGGTCATTGTGTGTGTCAATAATTTGTTCCTTTTTATAGCTGAGTAGTATTGCACAATATGGATATACCATAGTTTGGTTAGCCATTTACCCATTGAATCTGTGTTGTTTCCAGTTTGGGGCTCTTACCAATAAAGCTGCTATAAATGTTTGTGTACAGGTTTTTGCGTGAACATGTTTTTATTTCATGGCCATAATTCCCAAGAATGGTCATAGAGAATTTTCATATATTTTTTTTAACTGCCAAAATGTTCAGAGTAGCAGTATCATTTTATATTCCCGTGAGCAGTGTATGAGTGATTCGGCTTTCCCATATCTTTGTCAGCATTTGGTGTTGCCCCTATTTTTTATTTAGTCATTCTTTTGTGTGTAATGATATCTCATTGTGGTTTTAATTTGCACTGTCATTATGGTTAGTGATGTTAAAAATATTCTCATGGGCTTATTTGCCATCTGTATACTTTTGGTGAAAAATCTCTACGTATCTTTTTCCTATTTCCTAACTAAACTGTTTATTTTCATACTATTGAGTTTCAAGAGTTCTTTATATATCCAGAACCTAGTTGTTTTTCAGATATGTTGTTTATAAATATTTACTTCTACCCTGTAGTTTCTTTGCATTCTCTTAATAGACTTTCAAAAAGCAAAAATTTTAATTTCAATAAAGTCCAATTCATCAAGTTTTATTTTATTTTTTATTTTTTACGAACTGTATTCAACTTTATGTCTAAGAAGTTGTTTATCTAGCCCTAGATAGTAAATTTTTTTCTGGTTATTTTTTTCCTAAAAGTGTTATAGTTTTTCATATTACAGTCAAGTTTATGATCCATTCTGAGTTAGTTTGTATGAGGTGTGGCACTTAGGTCGATGTTATTTTTGGTTTTGCCAATGGCTGTCCAATTGCTCTAGCACCATTTGTTGAGAAGGCTAGCTAGCTAGCCTGCCACCTTCTCTCCACCTTTTACACTCTTTTGTTTGTTTTATATGTAATGTCCAGGTATTTTAGTTGTACTTAGTGAGAGAGATAGTAAAAATTATTTCTACTCTTTCTTCCTGGAGGCAGAAGTCCCTATTAACATTTAGTTCTGAAGAACTCTACAGTTTGGAAAAATGAGAGGAACACATGCAGAACACTTTTACATGTAATAGCAGAGACAGAAGAACCTTGATAATGGTGGAATTTGGGGTTCATGTAAAGGTAAGATGTGTGAGAATACATACTCCTGTGATTAACATGTTCAACAATGAAAAATGTTACTGACTTGCTTTAAGACAACTCAGATTCATTTTTAAAGAACTACATTTTTTTTAGTCCTTTGGTTATACTCACAAAAATTTTTCAATTTCTACGTTTGTACTATGAAAGCATGCCTTTGATGAAAACTTAGTTCTTCAGTTTCACATTTCCAAAGGACCACACTAAAAGGAAGTATCAAGACAACCAAAGTGCTTTAGAGATTCATTAAACAGCCTTGAATGTTCATTTTTGGACAGAAAATTAGAAGATCAGGCTTGTGACCTGCTGGTCAGGTGCACAAATCTGTAGTAATCCCAATTTCAAGTACTATTTTATTTTTAGTTTTATTTTTTTAATTTAATTTTATTTTGTCAATATACAAAATTGATTGATATTGATTGAGTTGATTATTGTGGCCCATTACTGAAAACTCCCTCTCCCCCCTCCCTCCCAACCTCATATCTGTTTGCTTGTCCTATCAACTTCAAGGAATTGTAATTGTTGCGTCTTCTTCCCTCCCCCCACCCCCAGTTTGTGTATTTATTTATTTTTAGCTCCCACAAATAAGTGAGAACATGTGACATTTCTCTTTCTGTGCCTGACTGGTTTCACGTTTATTTGTGTATTTATTTATTTTTAGCTCCCACAAATAAGTGAGAACATGTGACATTTCTCTTTCTGTGCCTGACTGGTTTCACGTTTATTTGTGTATTTATTTATTTTTAGCTCCCACAAATAAGTGAGAACATGTGACATTTCTCTTTCTGTGCATGACTTGTTTCACTTAATATAATTTTCTCTAGGTCCATCCATATTGTTGCAAAGGGCAGCATTTCATTCTTTTTTATAGCAGAGTAAGTATTCCATTGTGTAGATATACCACGTTTTCCATATCCACTCATCTGATGATGGACATTTGGGCTGGTTCCAACTCTTAGCTATTGTAAATAGTGCTGCAATGAACATTGGAGAACAGGTACACATTTGACTTGATGATTTCCATTCCTCTGGGTATATTCCCAGCAGTGGGATACCTGGGTCATATGGTAGATCTATCTGCAATTGTTTGAGGAACCTCCATACATTTTCCATAGAGTCTGTATCATTTTGAAGTCACACCAACAATGTATGAGAGTTCCTTTTTCTCCGCAACCTCGCCAGCATTTATCATTCACAGTTTTTTGGATATTAGCCATCCTAACTGTGGTAAGATGGTATCTTGGTGTGGTTTTGATTTGCATTTCCCAATGCTGAGTGATGTTGAACATTTTTTCATGTGTCTGTTGGCCATTCGTGTATCTTCCTTTAAGAAATGCCTATTTAGGTCTTTTGCCCATTTTTTAACTACTTCCTGAAATGTTTCTCCTATGTTTTCTTTAAGAAGTTTTATTGTTTCAGGGTGTATACTTCATTCTTTAATCCATTTTGAGTTGACTTTACTGTATGGTGAAAGGTATGGGTCTAGCTTCATTCTCCTGCATATGGTAAACAGTAATCTCAGCACCATTTGCTGAAGAGGCAGTCTGTTCCCCAGTGTATAGACTTGGTGCCTTTGTCAAAGATCAGATGGCTGTAGGTGTGTGGGTTGACTTCTGGATTCTCTATTCTATTCCATTGATCAGTGTGTCTCTTTTTATGCCAGTACCATACTGTCTTTGTTATTATAGCTTTGTAGTATAGTTTAAAGTCAGGTAGTGTTATGCCTCCAGCTTTATTTATTTATATATATTTTTTGCTCAGCATTGCTTTGGCTATGCATAGTCTTTTGTTATTCCATATAAATGTCTGGATAGTTCTTTCCATTTCTGAGAAAAATGTCATTGGAACTTTGGTGGGGATTGCATTGAATCTGTAGTTCACTTTGGGTAGTATGGACATTTTCACAATGTTTATTCTTTCAGTCCAAGAGCATGGGATATCTTTCCATCTTCTCATGTCCTCTTAAATTTCTCTCAGCAGTGGGTTGTAGTTCTCAGTCTAGAGATTTTTCACATCCTTGGTTAACTTAATTCCTAAGTATTTTATTTATTTTTTTTTTTGGTGGCTATTGTAAATGGGAAAGCTTTCTTGATTTCTATTTCTGCATGTTCACTATTGGAGAATAGAAATGCTACTGATTTTTCTGTGTTGATTTTGTATCCTGCTACTTTGCTGAAATCATTTATTTTTTTTTTTTTTTTTTTTTTTTTTTTGTAGAGGCTTTAGGCTGTTCAATATATAGTATTATGTCATCAGCAAACAGGGACAGTTTGACTTCACCTTTTCCAATCTGGATGCCCATTATTTCCTTTTCTTCTCTGATGGCTCTGGCTAGTACTTCCAACACTATGTTGAATAGGAGTGGTGAGAATGGGCATCCTTGTCTACTTCCTGTTCTTAAAGGAAAAGCTGAAAGCTTTTCCCCGTTCAGGATGATATTGGCAGTGGGTTTATCATATGCGGCTTTAATTATGTTGAGATACTTTCCATCTATACCTAACTTGTAGAGAGTCTATCATGAATGAGTGTTGAATTTTATCAAATGCTTTTTCAGCATCTATAGAGATGATCATATGGTCCTTGTGTTTGATTTTATTGATATGGTGTATCACATTAATTGATTTGTGTATGTTGAACCAACCTCGCATCCCTGGGATGAATCCCACTTGATCATGGTGTATAATTTTGCATACATGTTGCTGTATTCTGTTAGCTAGTATTTTATTGAGGATTTTTGTGTCTATATTCATCAAGGATATTGACCTGTAGTTTTCTTTTTTTAATTGTATCTTCGTCTCGTTTGGGTATCAGGGTGATATTTGCTTCATAGAACGAGTTTAGGAGAATTGCCTCTTTCAATCTTTTGGAATAGTTTGTAGCGAATTGTCATCAATTCCTCTTTGAAGGTTTCATAGAATTCTGTGAATCCATCTGGTTCTGGGCTTTTCTTTGCTGGGAGCTTTCTGATAACAGCTTCAATCTCTTTTACTGTTATTGGTCTGTTCAGATTTTCTACATCATC